>NC_048598.1:180847907-180954657 GCF_003668045.3 Cricetulus griseus | reverse complement strand
CATTCCCAAGCGCAGGTCTGAGTCACCCCAAACTTTTCTCAGCCTGCTTGCTGC
The DNA here is from genome assembly GCF_003668045.3 of Cricetulus griseus. Classification (NCBI taxonomy): domain Eukaryota; kingdom Metazoa; phylum Chordata; class Mammalia; order Rodentia; family Cricetidae; genus Cricetulus; species Cricetulus griseus. The sequence goes on along the minus strand of NC_048598.1, from coordinate 180,954,603 downwards.
TCACCCGTACGCAGCCCAGCGAGGAGGAGGCACTTCGCTGCCAGCCTTTGGGAGGGCAGAGGTCCCCGCTGAGCTGGAGTACCCCTGTTTGTTGGTCCCTAGGAAGCTCACACACCACACACACACACACACACACACACACACACACCCTGTTGGCGTGTGGATGATGGGGGCCCTCTGGGATGGATGGCCTTGCACATATTGAGTCCTTGCTGACCCTTACGGTCATCTGCTCCCAAAGCCGCCTGCTCCCTCCCTGGACTTCCAGACCCTCCCTGGGGTCACAGCCTCCACGTGGATGGGTCTCTACTCCTGTCTCTCCCCCGCCCCGCCCTCCCCCACACTAGCAAAACTGGGCTCTGCTGTGAGAGTGATGGGAGTGGGAGACCACCCAGAAAGCACCCGAGACTACTACCTCATATGACCCGGACCCGTCCTCTCACACCAGCAGGACCCAGCCAGCTCAGGTCTGCGGCCTTGGGCACAGTGGTACAGCTGTCCCCACCCGGATGGGCCATCCACCCACAGCAGGCGTCCTGGGCTCTTCTGCCCTCTCAGGGAATTCCTGGCCTCACACCTTTGCTTCCTGCCAGGTCCTGCCTGCCCCACGGGGCACAACCTGGAGTGTTGGGGCCCTGTGAGGAGGGGCCGGCCCTCATTGAAGCCTCAGCCTTGCTAGTCCCAAAGAAAGTGGGCCAGAGCGCTGGATACCCCGGGCTTACTGGCCTGCCTTCCGGGGCAGGGACTAACTCTGCTCTGCCCTGGCTCCCCTGGTAGCCCTCTTCCAGATGCTGTCCCTTGCTGTGCCACATGGACCATCTTTGCCTTCAGCACGAGGCCCCGTGGTCCCTGCTCCTCCCTCAGAGCTCCGCCTCTAGTTCCCGAATCCACCTGTGAAAGGGGTTATCCTAGTGTCCCCCCCACCCCCACCCCAATCACTCCTTCCCCCCAGTTCACATTTCTTTCTGGCCGTGCTTTTTGGCTCACGATGGCATGACGTCCGCTGAAGAAATGAATGAATGGCGAGAGAGTGGAGATCTGGGCTCCAGCGTCTGACTCAGATGGGGGAGGTGGAGAGAGTGAGGAAGGCGGGCTTCAGGGCACAGGGTCCTCAGCCCACACGCATATGCCAACTTTCTAGTTCTTAAGGGTCCTGCCCATGCCTGCCTGGCAGAGCAGTCTGGCAAGAGCACTTCAGCCAAGGCCCTAGCAGGCTGATGAGGAAGACCTACCCCTGCCTCAGTTTCTCCATGGTATGCATAGGCATCCGTCTCTGTTTGCATCCAGTGTCCTGTGGCTGTTCCCCCAGGGCATACCTGGTGCCCAGGCCTGGTCCCATAAAGGGTGGGTGGCTGGACCCTGAGCCTCCTCGGCAGGCGAGTGAGTATGTGGCTGAGGAGCAGGGGTTAGGTTAGTATTGCTGTGTGTACGCCAGCTGCCATGCTCGTCTGGGGCACCAGCTGTGTTGCCAGGAGTGCTTCTGCAGTGCACCAGTCCCCAGAACGAGCCCTGAGGGTGTCAGTGGCCGGAGAAGGGTCAGCGCCTGTGGAAGGAATGCCGCCATTCCCTGCTTTCTGGATAGGGAACTCCAGTGCCACCCCGTGGGTCCTGGCAGGGCCTTGTGACGACACTCTGGGTGTCAACCCCCATATGAGAGGGACACACTGGCTCTCTGAGCAGGCCTTGGTTCTGTCCATTTTTGTCATCTGGGGTTTAACCCTCTGGGAAGTCTGCTTTGTCCAGAGGGAGGGCTGGTGGGAACCTAGCTTAGGACATCAGTCCAGCCCCCACCCCCCTCTTTCCGCATATGTAGCAAAGTACAGGTTTTTAAATGGCAGAAAAACAGCCATGCCCTAGTGTTAAGTGTGTCCCCAATGTTGTCAAGGAGGCATGGACACTAGAAGAATTTGATGTGCGGCGCAGTGTTTGGGCGTCCTGTGTTCTCCCTGGCATACATACTGTCTGGGCACCTTGTTAGGGTGGATTAGGCTGGGTGAAGGTGTAGGAGAGGTTACAGAAGCCAGAAGACCACTTGGGACCGGTAATCAGCCAGGGAGGGCTCATCGAGGGCTGCTACTTTCTCAAGAAATGGTCTCGCTCTATAGTTTCTGCCTGTCAGTGCTAGGCAGGTAGCAGAGTGAGGATCTGAGAGGCTGTTCTCAGAGCTGGGATCTTGCCAAACCAGAACCAGCCTGTGACGGCTGAGGGGTTTCTTACCTGTGCGTCTGTTATAAAACCAGCTGGCATTTCTGAACAGAAGAGCGGAATCACTCAGTCTCTACCTTACAGCTGCTTACATGTGGCAGCCTTTTTCTTTGAAGGGCTATCGCCATTCCCTCTGGAGTATTTTTTCCCTCTCATTGCAAGAAGTTAACCCCTATACTTTTGAGTGGCTTTTGTTTTTATTTCATTGTGCTTGTGGAAGATGACAGGAAGCTACAACCTGCAGGCCACAGCCACATCATAGCTGGCCTTGTGTCCCGCTTTGGTGTGATGTTTCATAAGCCCAAAGCCAGCCTCTTGGTTTCCTACTTTGGGGTTTTCATTTAAATCATCAATTTGTATTTAATCGTGTTCTGCTTCAGTATTTTTCTTTTTATTTGTTTGCTTTGGCTTTTTGAGACAGGGTTTCTCTATGTGGCCCTGACTGTCCTGGGGCTCCGTAGTCCAGGCTGGCCTCGAACTCAGGATGTCTCCAGAGTGCTGGGATCAAAGGTGTATGCCGCCATTGCCTGGCCTGGTTTTGTTTGTTTTTTAATTTAATGTGTGGTACTGGGAGAGCCGACCCCAGCCTTGTGTGAAATGGTGAAGGACTAGGACCTCTGAGCTGTAGCTTCAGTCCCAGCAATTTTTATTTTTCAGTTGCAAGTTTTTCCCAAGATGTTCTCATAATTGAAAATTCCAGGCCTTGAGGGAATACCTATACTATAAGCCTGTGCAGTGTCCTAGTGTCTCTGGTCTCCCCTAGCACAGGACTATTTTGAGGAGCCCTGTTGAAGCTCTGGACCTTGCCCAGCTCTTTGTCACAGTACATGCTTCAGAAGTGTTGGCTCTCTTCCCTCAAGCCTGCATCTGTGGCAGGAGTTGCAGAAGTTGGCCACGCCCAGGGCTGCAGCATCTCTGTGGAGTCTGCTCAGCCTCTTAGCCACAGAACTCTCAACTGAACTTGTTCTGGAGGGCTGGAGGGCCTTGCTCCTCTGGGTGGGCACGCAGGCCTGCTCCCCATCCTGTCTCCCTGCTGAGCGTGGCTAGCTTACCCCCATGGGGTGGGAGGTGGGCTGTATGCCTGCTGCTAGCCTTTGGGATTGTTTTGATTGAGAGGGAAGATTTTGGCATTAAACTCCTGTATTAACAACAACAAAACTGAAGTAAATGGTCCAAAGAAGCAGCTCTCATGGCTGAAGCCTAAAACATGATGCCTCCCACTATAAAGGCTCTTGGGGCTGGCGCCTTCTACAGTCATCTCCAAGGTGGTCCCACAGGCAGGGCACTGGTGATCTGGGAAACAGAATTGTCACTTGAACATGTCATAAGGGATGCTAGGGTGAGTTCCTGAGAAAGGTACCCAGGCTGGCTTTAATGAACTCTTGGATGCTCCTGGCCAAGTACCAAGCTTGATCCTGTTTGGGAATGTCGCTCCTACTTGTCCTGTCCCAGCATGCACTCTGTCTCACACCTGTGTTCTCAGGAAATTAAGATTGAAGAAGGTGTCTTTCCTTGCTTCTTGGCCTAGAGTTGTCTCTGCCCAGTGTAGTCTTTGCGGGTCCACATCAGCTGGTGCATGGGTGAGGGCTGCTAGCATTACCTTTATGGAAGGGGACCTGGGAGAGGCTCCGGCTCTGGCCACTGGCCTATGAGGTAATGTCAGATGTGGCTGGCTGCTGTGCCTCTTCCTGGGCAGTATCTCCTGGACATGTCTAGTTGCATCCATAAGGTGCAGCCCCTGTAACCCTCCTGGCTCAGGCTGCTGACCCATAGTAGGTGATCCTTTCGAGGGAATCTGATCTGTCCACATTCCTGCTTGCGGCCACTTAGGGGCCTGTTAGCCAGTTTCCTGCTCTTAGACCCTGTTGTTAACTGGGGCCCTGGTGGCCTACAGGACTTGGCATTGGTTCTGGCCCCGTGCTGTTCTGCTTCAGCCTAGAGGAGCCTTTAGGATTTTGGGCTCAAGGCTTGTTCCTTTGAACTCTTGGGCTGTGGGGTCTAGGGGGACTTCCAGGTTCTTGGTCCCTAACTGGGTGCTGCTGGTGTTTAGGGGTTCATAGGCAAAGGTAGCGTGTGGTGTCCCGAAGAAGCTGGGTTAGAGGCAGGGTGTGGGCCACCACCATAGAGGGCATGTCCTCAGTGTTCCCAGCACTTGCTTAGACTCCGAGACCAGCTGCTGGTCCATTTCTCAAGGCTGTTGGGGCACAGGCTGCATGTGGTCTTCCTGAGCCATCAGGTCACTTGTGCGTATTGGACGGCACTCCTGGGGGTATTGGTCACTTGCTTTTGCAGGTAGGGTCTTGGCCTCTTCCCCTTCTTAGATTTTGTGGAGCCAGTGAGGTGGTTCCCCTATGCTGGCTGCCCTCCAGGGTCATTCCTATGTTATCAGAGGCCCTCTGAGGATTGGTGGGGCGCTCTTAGGGTGATGGGCCTGCCGGCCAGGATGAAGTGTAGTGCCCCTAGAGGTTGAAGCTGCAGCTACAGGAATGCTGAGGGTAACAAGCAGAGGGGTATGTGAGAGCTGAAGATGTGGCTTGGGAGGTGCTCAGTGCCTCCCTGAACACGGACTGGTCCGTCTCTTCTTTGGACAGTTCATCCTTAAACAGGAGACAGAAAACAACCAAGCCACAGCCTTGCTGGGCCTGGCTGAATGAGGCGCAGGCTCTGGACGTCCACGCCACGGCTGTGAGTCTGGAGGGTCTGGTCAGTGTTATCTGTGGTGACAGTAGCGAGTGTGGGTTCTGTTGTGCCCCCGTCCCACTCTGGGGGTAAGGCTATGTTAGCCAGACCCTTGGACTGCTGAGCTTACAGCACCCTCTTGTCCCGGTTCTCAGTGCTAGAACTGCAAGTGTACACCATGCCCTGTTAGAGCTGTGCGTTTTGATAAATGCCACTACAGACTGTCAGACTTTCCCACAGTCCCACACATTTCTTGCTGTCCTTCGTTGGGAAGTCGCCCCTCTCTTACTCCTGTGCTCTGTACCCCAGAGTGACAGCTAAAGGGAACCGTCCTTTGAGATGGTTTCCTTACCAGATACCCCGCACATGGGAATTGGTATAATCTGAGGTTGGCACTCCCTTCTGCGTAGCCCTTCTCTCCAGGGGTGTCACCTGTATCCACCAATCCATGGGCATGGGTTCTCATGTCTCCCGAATAAAAATGTACAATTGTACAGTTGTAGGTTGCATGGTCAGCTGACACGTAGCTCTTGAGAATCTGGCGGGTGGCAATCTAAAATGCTCTAAGCAAGAGTTCAGTTCAACCAAAAAAAACAAGTTGGGGCCCAGCCTTCCCTCTGCACGTGTGTGTCACCTCTGCGCCTGCACAGCGTTTCGGCAGGTGTACGGGATTCCCTTTGTGTGGCTCCGGCTGTCCTGGAACTCACTCTATAGACCAGGCTGGCCTCAAACTCAGAGATCCTCCTGTCTCTGCCTCCTGAGTGCTGGGATTAAAGTCGTGCGCCCAGGGCCCTTTCTGTTTTCCATTTGCGCTCCCTGGTGGAGATGGTGTTTAGCTTCTCGTGAGTTCATATTACCATCTATATGTTATTGTCCCGTCCCTGTCAGTTTGTTTCTTTGTTTCTTTGAGATAGGATCTTGCTATTTAGCCCCGGGGTTGCCTGTGAACTTTCGATCATCATAAGTCTGCTGCACGGGGATCAAAGGTGTGGCTACCATGTTCAGCTGCTTATGTTTGATTTTTAATTTTTTGTCTGTTTGGTTTTGGTTTTGGTTTGTTTTTTGACACAGTCTCTATGTAGCTAATTGTCCTAGAATTCCCTATGTTGACCAGGCTGCCCTGGAACTCAGAGATTCATACACCTCCGTGCCAGCGGGTGTTTCCCTGGTTTTAAAATTGGGTTGTGTTCTTGCTGTTGTGAACTGACTAATTGTTTATTATCTTGTGTTGTGGAAGCTCATGAAGGACCTGCTTCTTCTGGACAGTGCTGTACCCCAGCCCCAAGAGTTGCTTTATATTCTGCATCTCAGTCCCCTTTCAGAGGACTGAAATTGTGTTCTGTGCATCTGGAACCCAGGATCACAAAGTCTTTATCCCTTTTCATTATAGAGTCCTTAACATTTTGAGTTTGACTTTTCTATTCTTCTTGCTGGTTTCTGTGCGAGGGTTCAGGTTCTTTGTGCTTTTGCTCGTGTGTCCGGTTCTCCCCAGGGGATCATCTAGACAGCTCTTTCAGAAGTGAGGTTGCTGATGCTGGTGCTGTGTTGGTTGGTGTTCAGCCTCTGCAGTGCGTGTCTAGATCACTGTGGCTTTACTGTAGTGTTGGAAGTCAGCTGGCATGAGTCCTCCAACTCTGTTCTTTTACAGAATAGTACAGACTGTCCTGGTTTCTGGGCTTCCCTTAAGTGTAAAATTGGCTTGTCGATTTTTGTTTGTTGTTGTTGTTTCCTCAAGATAGTGTCTCATTGTGTAGCTCTGGATGTTCTGGAACTCACTCTAATTAGTAAGTTAGTTAGGACAGGCTGGCCTTGAACTCACAAAGATCCACCTGCCTCTGCCTCATGAGCACTGGGATTAAAGGTTTGCATCACTGACCTAGCTCTCTCTCTGTGTGTGTGTGTGTGTGTGTGTGTGTGTGTGTGTGTGTGTGTGTGTGTGTTTTGGTTTTTCCAGACAGGGTTTCTCTGTGTAACAGCTCTGGCTGTCCTGGAACTTGCTCTGTAGACCAGGCTGGCCTCGAACTCACAGAGATTGACCTACCTCTGCCTCCTGAGTGCTGGGATTAAAGGTGTGCACCGTTTCGGCCTGGCATCTTGTTGATTTTATTTATGCACACGTGGGTGTGTGTGTGTGTGTGTGTTGCAAGGGATGTCCACATAGCACGCATGTGGACAGTTTAGGTTCTGGGGTATTGAACTCAGACTGTCGGGTTTGGCTACAAGTGTTCTTAGTCAATGGCCTTGCCCTGTTGATCTCTACAAAGCAAACAAGCAGACAAGTTGGTGAGATTCAGATGACCCTGGCTCATGGCAGGGCCTCTTGGAGACTGGCAAACTGCACTGGCAAGCTGCACTGCCTAGGTTTGTGTGACTCATGAGCTAAGAATGGCGTTTACATTTTTATGTGGTTGAGGAAAAAAACTCACAAGAATACTTCATGACATGAGAAGATTATATGAAATTCAAATTACTTTGCCCATAAATAAAGTTTTATTGGAACATGGCCACTGTGAAGCTAATGAATGTCTATTCCGTGGCTGACTATGGGTTCTAACCCCCAAGCTTTTCCTCCTCAGGCACAGTACAGAGCACTGTGTCTCTGCCAACAAGCATGGTGGTATGGGGCTCGCACAGCAGCAGACATCCAGGTCTGCATGGGTCACTGGCTTGGCATATTGTGATTAAATAGAGCTCTGATACCATCTTCCGGGAGACAACACAGACCTTGTAGCTGAGGGCTTATCCCCACCAGACACACATACACACACACACACACATCCTCACACACACACCCCCTCACACATATCCCCACCAGACACACACACACACACACACACACACACCCTCACACATATCCCCACCAGACACACACACACACACACACACACACACACACACACACCTCACAGGCCAGTCACAGGCCAGTTGTGCACCCCTGTTTGGCCTGTGCTCCTGACTGAGCGGCCTTGGGTCAAGGCTCTCCCTGCACTGTTGAGGTTGGGTTGATTTGCTGGGGCAGTATTCAGAGCTTATCAATCGCTATGTTTGCTGGACACAAGGAGGCGTTCAGATGAAGAGCTGACATCTCTGCCCTCTGGGCTCTCTCTGGTTAGCTCTGCAATAGGCACTAGAGAGCCTCCGGTGTAACCATCTCTCTCACGGTGTCTGTCCTGTGTTAGCCAGTGTTTTATTATTGTCACAGTTTAAGTCTGCCACTTTACAAGGAAGAAAGGCTTATCTTGGCTTACAGTTTCTGAGGTTTTAGTCTCTGTCACTCGTCCTTGCTGCTGTTGGGCCTGTGACACAGCAGAATATTTGGGTAGAAATGGAAGATGGTATAAAACTGAGCATCTCATGGTGTTTTGGAGCATTAAAAGAAAAGAAAAGAAAACAAGAAAGGACCCCAGACCCTGCAGTTCCCTCCCTGGGCATGCCTGCTGTGGCTTGAAGACCTCCTGCTACGCCCCACCCCCAACACCGTCAAGTTGGGGACCAGGCTTTTCTGTGTGGGGGCCCATATCTTGTAGAGGCACATGAAAAGGACACTGTTATCTCTCTGAAGGTCCCAAGGTTTTTAGGAGCCATGTGCCAGGAAGTGGGGACGGAGACCAGTGTGTATTTCCTTTGCCAGCAGTACTATGGAGCAGTAGCTTTTATGTGTGCTCACCACACTTCGGGTCCTACACACACAGTGGCCCTACTGCCATTTTGAGCCCATGTGTGTGCTGTGGATGTGCTTGTGGTATAAATTGGGGACCTTGTTGTAATTTTAAGGCAGGACTAATCAGTCATTGATTACTTCAAATGGTAAAGCCTTGCTCAATGTGCAGGACTCCGTTCCTGTGGGAGGGGTACAGCATATGTCAGCCTTACAGTGTCCTAAGCTTGAGGAAGCAGAACGGTCAGAACAGTTAGAAAATTTAAAGGGAGAATCTCATACCAAGGGAGACTCCTCAGAAAATCAGGATCTGACAGAAGAGAATGTCGAAGTATAGCTGCCGGAGCAAAGTGTCCAAAGGAGATGGGCTTGCACCAGACAATGAGCCTGGGTGTGGGGGGGTGTTAGTGTTAGTGTGAAGCCTTAGTGAGCTCCTTGGCAAGGTAAGGATGGTGCTGGTGCAGTTCAGTCGTGGATTTGAGGCATCAGAAGCCTCTGGGATGGTCTGTGAGCTGGCAGGAAAAGACAGGAAAGAGCTGATGTGCGGATGGCAGTGCTGGGATGTATGGCAGGCGGGATGCATGGAGCAGGATGGGGGAACTGGATAAATGAAGTCAGGAGCCAGAAAGGCAGCCAGGCTCCCCCGAACCAGTGCCACAGATGACTGCGAAGGCTTGGTGGGCCCTGGTTCTACAGACATTGTGCAGTGCGAAAGGTGGACTCTGTGACCTGACCCAGTGTGCAGCTCAGCAGGGTAGCTTCCCAGGGGCTAAACTTGGACCAGAGTGGAAGATTCCCAAATGAAGGCAAACCACTTACAATTGCCGTTATTAACGCAATGAATGTGCCTTTCAGAGTCAGCTCTTGCTGCACGCCTGATGACGCTGGTAACTCATTGTAAAGTACTACGGAGCTCTCATAGCGCTCACTTGAGAAGCTTATTCGGTGTAGGTTCACTCTTCCTGGGGGAGATCAAGTAGGAAGGTCTGATCAGGGATGTTTCCTAGCTCATGTTGCCACATCAGCAGAAGCCCGTGCCTGCTGGAGGTCTTACAGCACCTCTGCAGTGCTGTAAGCTTGGCTTGCACTCCAGTCCTTGCTGTGAGGTATGGGGTATTCCCCAAGACTGCCGTCAGGACCCAGACTTGGCTAGAAAGATTCATGAGGCTGCAGTGCTCTTGAACCCAATTGTATGCTCCTTGAAGTGGAAAGGCGTGCCAAACCAGCCAAGGCCATGCATGGTTGGGTCTCAGAAGGGAATGGTGTGCAGGCCCACGTGTCGTTACTAATGATTGGGGACACACATGGGGACGGGCCTTGGGACCAGCGTGGTCCCTGGAGGTTGGTCCTATGTTCATGGGTGACCACTTCCGCACTCAGTCTCTGCCTTCTCAGGGGTCTTGTTACCAAGGACTGTTGGGCATGGCCAAGGTCTGAGAAGGAGAGGTTCCCAGGACCGGGCGGCCTGGCTTGTGGAGAGGGCTCCTATGTTGGACATCCTGGGAACAGACCCATAAAAAGAACATGGTGGTCCACAGCAGCTGTGTCTGTTCAGATCCCTGTCTGCGTGTGGACGCCACGCTAGGGGTCCTGTTGGGAGGCCTGTGTCCAGTCACTAGGTCTGCGCTACGGTGGCATTGTTGCCGAAGCAGCACAGTAGCCCTGGGCTGCTGTCAACACACACACACACACACACACACACACACACACACACACACACTCACACACTCACACACACACACACACACACACACTCACACTCACACACACACACACACACACACACACACACACACACACACTCACACACACTCCACTCAAGTTTTCTCATCGTCTGTACTTTGTAATTCCATCAGTTAAACATTTGGAAATTTGGTTGTGCCTACTATGTATTGCTCTCAGTTCAGACTTGACCTACATGCCTAAATTCTACTGTCTGGACCTCTGCAGAAGCGTGCTGATCTCTTGTAGCTCATGGACACCTTTTACAGTGCCTGCCATCTTGTGTGTGCATAGGTGAAAGTAACTGTGGAGGCCAGAAGAGGGCATTGGATCCTTGAGCTGGAGTTACAGGCATTTGTCAGTCACACCATGCGGGTGCTGAGCTGTGCATATCAACCACCACCGAGCTATCTCTCCAGTCCACCTACCGTTTTTTGTTTGTTTGTTTGGTTGGTTGGTTTTTGTTTGTTTTTTCGAGACAGGGTTTCTCTGTGTAGCTTTGGAGCCTGTCCTGGTACTTGCTGTGTAGACTGGGTTGGCCTCGAACTCACAGAGATCTGCCTGCCTCTACCTCCTAAGTGCTGGGATTAAAGGTGTATGCCACTAACGCCTGGCCTGTTTGTACTTTTATCACACAGACCATTTCACGGGTGTGGTGTGTGTGTGTGTGTGTGTGTGTGTGTGTGTGTGTGTGTGTGTGACTGGATATTAAACCAATTGGGAGGTGTGTATGCATCTCTGTCTTCTGCAGGTGTAAGGTGGTGCTTTGCTCCTGGGTAAGCTGTACTGGTTTGTTTTCTAGGTGACTGATCCATTTCATCAGAATTGTTGAGGGATTGGTGTGAAACATCACATCACCTCCTTGTCACTTTACCTCCTTACAACACTGGGACCTGTCGTGGCTGATAGCGGTTTTCTGTAGCTTTTCTCTTTTATGCTTTATCAGCTTAGCATCTGTTAGCGTTTTGATCCCTTTTGGTTTCTTTCTTACTAACGTATAGTGTGCATTCAGCGTACTTAGTTCTTGTTGAACAGGCACCTCTGGGGTTTGCAGAAGGTGTGTGGTTGAGTCCCTGCTGCGGCAGACATAGCATGTGGCCCTGTCTGAGTGAGCCCTCCTGTCCTGGTGCACCCCACCCCAGACCAGTGCCCACCATCCCCTGCTCCAGGATATCTGTGTGCCTCTCATCTCTGCTTGTTTGCTTGTTCTCTACTTGGGAGACATTGGATTTTATTTCAGTTTTTGGCAAGTATGAATAATTTGGGGTTTGGGCCTTAATTTGATTTGTGATCATGGAAGTTTAGATTGTAGATATCTTTTTCCTTTTAAAATTTTTTTGTTTTTTGAGATAGGATTTTTCCATATAGCTCTGGCTGTCTGGTACTCACTCTGTAGACCAGGCTGGCCTCAAACTCACAGAGATCCACCTGCCTCTGCCTCCTGAATGCTGGGATCAAAGGTGTGCACCACCACCGCCCAACTCAAAGTACATTTCTGCATTGGCTGGGAATTGAACCTGGGGCCTCCCGTGCGGCAGGCAGAATTCTACCACTGAACCACCAGTGCTTTTGGATGCCTTTAAAAAAAAAAAAAACAAAAAAAAAACTAGTTTTATTAAGAAATGATCCACATTGATGGAATTCATCAGGGTGTTTTCACAGGGGCCCCAGGAGAGTCCCAAATCTAAGCCCAGAGATTGTTCCAGTACTGTTACCGTACACTTTCCTTCCTGTGGGCCTTGCTTTTCCAGGTGACCCTTCACCCTGGTGTGAACCTCTGTGCACTAACTGCTGGAGTTGTAAGGTTGTGGCTGGCCTGCTGCTGGGTGGCACAGGCTCAGGAAGCAACGCAGTGACAGGCCTGCAAGTGCATGCCCACATGGGGACAGAGAACTGCAGTTGCTGCCTCTGCCCATTTCAATAGGAGGAACCTTCCAGTCAGCTCCACTAAGGAGGGGTTCAGTGCCAAGGACTTCTGCCAGCCTGGCAGTAGACAGTCCAGCATACCGTCTGCCCTGGGACTGCTGGAGCATTGTGGTAGTAGGGTGATCTGAGCTGTCCAGGCTGGGTCTGCCAGCTTTGAAAGTCTCCGTGTCTATCTGTGGAGCCTGGCCTGTGGTGGCGAATGGTAGACACACTGTTCTTGCCTGCAGCAGCTACTTGGAGCGTTGTCCAGTAGTTTTGAGCAGGGGCCTCGGGATATTTGGAATTGGGCTTTATGGGGAAGCTGAAGTTAGTCCCCCCCCCCCAGCCTTCCCACTAAGCCTTGTGCTCCTGAAGGCAGCTAACATTGGATGTTTGAGGACTGCAGGCCAATCCCAGGACAGCCCCTCAATCCCATCACCAGCTGTGATCTGGCCCAGCACCCCTCTGGATGGGTTCTGTCCATCCAATAGAAGAGGCTTTGCCTCCTCTATTCCCCAGCCCTCTGACCCCTAGCAGAGTGGGACTAGGGCTTAGAGGGTCTGCTTGAGGCTCACAGCCAGTTCTTAGGGATTCTGAGAATGGTGGGGATGGCTTAGAGCCCTGGTGCTATGCATGATGACCTCTCTGTTGCAGACTATGTCTACTTTGAGAACTCCTCCAGCAACCCGTACCTGATCCGCAGGATTGAAGAGCTCAATAAGGTAAGAGCTCGACACAGTGATGCTGCTGCCTGACCCTGGCAGGGAGGGGTGGAGCCTCCCTGTTGTGGGTGGGCAGGGTCTTCCTACCTGGGTTTTGATGTCCTTCCAGGGGAGGCTGGGAGTGAGTCCCTGTGGCCATGTCTAGGCTTCTTTTTTTTTTTTTTTTTTTTAATTTTATTTTTTTGATGTGTGTGGGTGTTTTGTCTGCGTGTATATCCATGCTTAAGGAGGCTGGAAGAAGGTATTGGATCCCCTGGAACTGGGTAGAGTTATTGTGAGCTGCCATGTGGGTGCTGGGAATCTAAAACAAACCCTGGAAGAACATCCCATGCTCCTAACCACTGAGTCATTTCTCCAGCCCATGCCTAGGCTTGCTTTGTTTATTTGTTTTGTTTTTTTCAAGGTAGGATTTCTCTGTAGCTTTGGAGCCTGTCCTGAAACTCACCCTGTAGACCAGGCTGGCCTCGAACTCACAGAGATCTGCCTGCCTCTGCCTCCCGAGTGCTGGGATAGAGGAGTGTCCCACCACCGCCCAGCCTGCCTAGGCTTCTTGAGGACAAACGTGGGGCTACCTTGAGGCGTCACCAGTTCCGGCACCCCATCTCCCAACAAGTACTGGTCTGTCTAAGGCAGGTTCCCTCATGGACTTGAGCACATCAGGACTCAGAGGGATCTGGATGGTTCTGGAGACTAGTCACAGACCAAGGGCAGTGGCCCTCTGTGCCACTCATCCACACTCTCTCTCTCCTCATTCTCTTCCCATTTCCATTAGCCTAGGTGGCTTCCTGGCTATAGGACTACCATGAACACTGCAAAGTTGTCTACTCTGTCCATTACAGTGTTGAGGGTGTGTGCAGTATTTATACCCTGGGGTCCTATTGGTGTCTTACCCCAGTCGCTGCTTCTGCCATAGTTTGTGTCTGCTGGGAATCCTTGGCAGACACTGAATCCTTGGTCTGGGGGCATGGTTGTTCCATTGCTAGAACCCTGGGATAGTCACACACCACCTAGGGTGGTGGCTAGGAGTGTGGAGAAATGGATGCATGGATTCCAAAAACTCGGCTCCATTCTACTCTGCTTGGAGTGACCTTTTGGCTCTTTGGAGAGTGAGGTGGTCTCAGGTCAGCACAGTCACATAGCAAGCATACCAGGAACCTTCTTGTCCCTTCTGGGTCTCAAGGATCTCATGGCCATATCCCTACTGTGAGCCTCAAATGTGGCCTGCCCACTCTTGGCTCTAAAGTCCCACGTGATTAGAGGCTGGGGTAGGCAGGCCTATCCCTGCTCTGCTTCCTCTAGTGCCAGGCAGAGAGCAGGACCGACCAAATTCCCAGACCTGTGTCTTTGTAGACACTCTTTCCTGCCAGGCTGGGTGGTGACAGGGCCTCCATAGCCTTCTTGAGTACCATAGACCAGTGAGAAGGGCTGCTCTCCTAGACTCAGGCTTGTTGGAATGGTGGCTTGGGATTCTTGGGATCAAATGGGACAGAGAGGGCAAGGTTGGATGCTACCCCGCAGGTGGCCATGTTGAGACCGGACCAGCCCTGCAGGTGGCTCTAGATGGAGGCTTAGGTGTAGCCCCAGCTTCTAGGTCTGGCCTTACCAGCTCCTTGGAACCCATGTTGCCAGGCTGTGCCAAGGCGGTGTGCTGCTACAGCAGCGTCTTCTACAGCCGGGGATAAGCTCTGTATGAGCGTGCGTGTGTGTGCACACACGTGTGTGCTTGTGCACACATCTGGGGATGTTTTGGGAAGATGAATTGGTCCGAGCATACAGGTAGCTTCTAGAGACCTGAGGCCTGTCATGGCCTAGGTGGGCACTAGTGTTTCCTCTGATGTACTCACTGGGACCAGATCCTAGACAGGTGCCCCATGGTTGGCTCTGGCCACAGTTGTCAATAGGCAAGATAGTAGGTTGGGTAGCTGGAACTCTACCAGCTACTATAGGTGTGGACCAACAGGCTCTCATTTACACATTTCAGTTACACAGACTTGGACATGAACAAACAGGTTTGTAGAGGAGTATCCCAGCTGCAGTGAGCAGCCACCAGAGGGTGTCCACTGGCCCAGCACATGGGAGCTGTGTCAGCCCCATCATTTTGAGTGACATTGTAGCCTAGGTGTCTCAAAGCCAAGTGCCAAGGACAAGTCAAGTAGTAGGGAGTTGTGAGCTGGGCTGGCAGTCTCAGATTCCCAGGTGTAGACCAGCCTCTCTGTCTCTCAGTGTCAGACCTCTGTTACTGGGATGGGGCTCCTATCCAGGCTTCCGTTTTGGCCATTGCCATGGACCCCTGTAGTATGGATGTCTACGGTAGACAGTACCTCTGATCTCCACAGTCTGTGAGAGGTCCTCTAGGTTTCGCCCTTCAGTACTTGAGATTAACAAGGCACCATGAACTCACTTGATGTCCCTGGCTTCCATCCACAGCTAGCAAGTTCAACACACATGAAATTGCCTCAGGTCCCTGCTACAGAGCAAAGACAAGTGCCTTCAGTGATGAGAAACTCCTGAGGCTAAGCAAGATTAATGCCTAATACGTGGAAATGGGGCTAGGAGGAAAAGGGGACAGCTAGTGCAGGGGACAGAATCCAGGGCTCAGGAAGGGAGAGACAGTACCAAGCCTGAGCAGGTCTATGGACAGGGGACAGTGAGGGAAACTCCCCAAAACGAGCATGGACGTCTGAAGTGAAAACAGAAAGGAAGGTTGGTGACAGTCGAGGATTCTTTTTAGAAAGTTTGACGGGGTTGAGAGACTGGGACACAAATCAGAAAGCCAGACAGTCCCCAACCCAGCACCCACTTAGAAGGAATTACAGGAGACAAGAGTCCCCACAACAGGTAGGAGTGACCCAAGGAATAAGGACCGAGCCGAGGGTCTTCCTGGGTGTGTCTTGCCATTCAGAACATGAGGGAGAATGATTTAGAGGTGTCGGATGGGGGCTGCACGCCTTTAATCTTAGCGCTTTGGAGACAGGAACGTGGAGTTCTGAATTTGAAGCCAGCCTGGACTACGTAGTGAGTTCAAGTTGAGCCAGGGCTGTATGTAGTGAGACCCTGTCTCAAATAAACCCTACAGAAACCTCGAAGTTTAGAGGGAAGTTGGTGGTGCACGCCTTTAATCCCAGCACTCAGGAGACAGAGGCAGGAGGATCTCTTGAGTTCGAGGCCAGCCTGGTCTCCAGAGCGAGTGCCAGGATAGGCTCCAAAGCTACACAGAGAACCCTGTCTCGGGAAACCAAAAAAAGAAAAAGTTTAGAGGGAAGTGGACTGCGTGCACACAGAGCTGCACTCTGCATTTTCCTGTGCGTGCAGAAGGCAAGGCACACTGAAGATGGGCCGCCGCAACTGCCCGCCGTTACAGTGAGGCCACCATCCCGAGTGTACTAAGAGGCACCCCCACTTAGATGCCCTTAGAGATGATGTGCGGGTGTCTCCAATGGCCAAAGCTCGACTTTGAGGGTTCCCTGACAATTGAGTGAGAAATGAGATAGAGAGGTGTGAGCCAACATGAATTTTTGGGGTGGGGTTCAGCCGTTCTGTAGTTTCTGTAGTTATGTGTGGTCAGAGTATGTGAGGATTGACTGGGATTCCAGGCAACTGTGTGAGCAGGGAAAGGGAGGTGAGCAGCAGGAGGCCTTGTTCACTCACTCTGCTTGCTGACTGAGGATACCATGTGACTAGGTGTTTCAAGCTCCCGATGTCAGGACTTCTCTGCCATTGCGGACTGTGACATGGACCTGTGGACCAGGTTGTCCTTTTCTCCCTTCAGTTACTCTGTCAAAGTGACTTAGCACAGCAGCAGGGAGACAAAGGTGGTATAAGCGTGGAACAGCATTAAAATATTGTATTGAGGGACAATGTGTGTGTAACAGTGTGGTCCTGGATGCAGAGGAGTTCTGGCCCACAGGAAACTGAGGGAGTCTGGGCCCGAGAGGCTGTCTTGGGGTGGGGCTATTGACAACACGGGATCCACTGAGTGTTGACACTCCAGACTTTGAACTGCTTCACCATGGTGAGGTCTGTCAGACACAAGAGCCAACCACAAGTGAAGGATGGCCTGAGCATAGGAGGGATAGAGTTCTCTTGGATGATGGCTCTGGGTACAGCAGGTGGCCACAGACCATGTCAGTGTGAGTGAGTGAACAGAGGAGAGGAGACAGACACCCTGTGTAGAGCTTAAAAGTCATTTCTGCTTTCTCCATTCAGGGTGGGAACACGAGCCAGGGTCATATCCCTGTATCAATATTATTTTATTATTATTAGCTTTTAGACAGGGTCTCACTGTGTAGTCCTGACTTGCCTGGAATCCAGGCTGGTCTTCAGCACACAGAGATCTGCCTGCCCCTGCCTCTCATATGCTGAGACTAAAGGCGTTCCCTGCATTATTTACCATTTATGTGAAACATGGCTAGTTGTGTGTAGTACCCTCTACTGGTGCTAGAGCGCAGGGTTACAGGAACCCGGGTCGAGGTGCACAGTTGACTCCATCTCACCTTGCTAGTTGCTATTGGTGATGTGGGTCTCCGCTACAGGCAACCCTGTGGTGGACAGCGTTGGAGCCTGACCTTCTATAGAAGGGAAGGGGGCATGGGTTAGGGCTGTCCTTAGGGGTTCTGGTAAAGCAAGCAGGGCCTCCCCTGTCCTGGGGCCACTGTCTTGGTGGGGCCCCTGGCTGGCCATGTAGAACCTCATGGACCCAGATCATTGGGTGGGGAAAAATCAATGTGTGCGTCAAGCCAAGTGTTGGTCACATTTACCTGACTTTGGATGTGTCCGAGGTAGAGCTGTCCTCAGCTCAGGTGTTGATTTGTTGTTTTCTCCTGAATGTCTCTGGGTAGGGGACTTGGTCCTGTCTTGAGGCCCCTTTTAGGGCCTACATTGCTCAGACACCTCTGCCTTGCTGTTACAGACAGCCAACGGGAATGTGGAGGCCAAGGTGGTGTGTTTCTACAGAAGGCGGGATATTTCCAGCAGTCTCATCGCCCTGGCTGACAAGCATGCAAGTGAGTCTCAGCCTGTCCCCGGGGGTGCTGTGCCTGTCCCCTTCAGTGCCTACTCCAGGGTCCTGGCTTCACTGAGGCCATTCTACTGGCCTGCTTTGTCCTCTCCTGTTTGTAGCTGGGTTCTGGTGACACCTTTACAGCTCTGGGCAAGTGCATAGTCCCTCCCAGGCCTCCTGTTTACCCATGGGCTAGGGTGAAACATCTCTCTTCCTGCTTCTTGCCCCATGCCCATAGTTATGGGCCAGTGTGGGAAGTTGGTGTACCTGGCGCCTGGCTCAGACTCATAGGGCAGGCGATAAGGAAGGTACTGGCCCAGAGCAGAGGCTGTGGCCGTGTCCAGAGCAGAGGCTGTGGCCGTGTCCAGCCCTTGAGATACACTGTTTTCATTTCGCTGGAAGATGTCCATGCTTTCAGTAGTTTTTTCAGAAACAAAGACCTTCCTCCTCGCTCCAGGGAGCTCAAGCCAAGCCTGATAAGCATGGTCCAAGGGCACTTTTCCTGTGCCTGGAACCGTGCCTGGTCCTTACACTTAGGTTCTGACCTGTCACTGAAGCAGACCCACATGGACCACTGATGTGTTGTTTGCTTGGGTGTTATGACCGAAGCAGGGCTGGGTGAATGTTGGACAACTGCTGAGCCCTGGGTGCTCGACCTGGGAGTCCTGCCTGAGTCAGGGGACTGTAGTACGGCTGTGGTCACTGTGGGTACCATCTCCCAGCAGGGAGGAACAGAGTTGCCTGAGCTGTTCACCCAGGAGGGTGCTTTTCCATCAAGGGTTCAATAGGTATCATCCCTTACTCTTCGTTGCTGGGTAAAGGGCCCAAGACCCCCTTGGAGCACACATGCCCCCGCGCAGCGCACAGGCACTCCTAACCTGTGCGGCAAGTAGGGTTGCAGGAGCCAGAATATCCTTGTGGTGGCAGCCAGTCAGGTGGGAACTGTAGAAACCTACCCTAAGCAGGGGTGATTGACAGGTAGGGTGTCCAGAACTGGCTGTCCTCCCCAGCTCTGGGACTAGGTTAGGGAGGAGCCTGAAGGAGCCAGAGCTGACTTTAGAGTGGAGTTGCTGTCGTCCCTGGGGCAGCCTTGGGTGACTCTCACCAGCACTGCACCATGAGTCTGAGTTTTTGCCTCCAGGTGGAATGGCAGCTCTCACCTTAGACCATGAGCTCAGGAGCCCTTTTGGATACAAAGTTGGGCTCCCTCAACCCCTGACCTCAAAGTCTATCCATGCTCTGGCCTGTAGGTACATATGCTACATGCACTATAAATGTTTGATGTGATTGGGGCCCTGCAGGTGTGAGTCCTAGTCTGCAGTAAAGTTGGGGCCACCTTGTGTCCACCAAAATGGAGGGAGGGTAATGGTCTGCCGAAGGGTAGTGACCTACTGTAAGGATGGCTGCAGTCAGAGCCTTACTGCTACAGACCCCACCCCCCACCCCACCCCCCCCCCACACACACACACACACACACTGTGCTCCCAGAAAAGCTGCTTGGGCATCTCTGGCCAGGCCTCCGGTGAGCTTCATCAGGCCAAGGAGGCAGGCATCAAGGTACCAGGACCTGCTGTGACTGCCAAGTGCTCCAGTCCCTGGGCTGCTTCTGACTACATAGAGCTCCCTGTAGCCGGGACACACTCCGCTGGTTCCACAGTAGGAAGCCATTACACAAGAGCTAGAGACCAGGAGCCCTTCCTTGTGGTCACAGAGCCTCTGGCTTCCCAGTTGGTGCCCTGCCAGGGTGTCTAGCCCAAGCACTGCCCTCAGATGGAAGCCAGACAATGTAGCTTGTGGTGTGCCCGGAGCAGAAACCCCTTCCAGATGCCCATGGAGGGAAATGTGGCCTGGCCACACTACCCAGTACCCGCAAGAGCAAGGTTAGGACTTAGCAGAGTGACACTGGAGGTGGCTCGGGAGCACAAAGCCAGCGAGCGCTTCTGGACCTGGGGTGGGGAGGCTTGGATACCGGTTGGGGCTGTGCCCCCTGCCGTCGGTTTTGTCCATTGGAAGGTCTCTAGGGAGAGCTGGGGCCAGAGGTTGTGATAGGGTCTGGCTTGCTCCAGGTCTAGAAGAGATGAGGGGCATCCTGGAGCCACTTGGTGCCTGTGTCAGGGTTGTGAGCGACTGTACTTGGACCTGACACTGATGCAGGCCACAGGACCCTCTCCCAGTGAGGGTGTGGCTGTCTTCCCTAGATGTGCTGTATAATACAGAGTGGGTGTGCACAAAAGCTAACCTCTGAGTTGGTGGTTGGGCCTCACACAACTGACATTGCAAGCTCTAGCTGGTGTGTGTGCACAGCTCGTGTCTGCTGTGCAGGAGCTGCTCTCAACAGACCTGCTTGCCCTGTTTAGGAGGAAAATAGCTCAGTGGCGATGCCCCAGACTTCTGGGGCCTAGTCTTACTGAGAACAAACCTCCCAGCCTTCATCTAAGATGCCTAAGGCTAGGGATTCCCCTCCCAAAAGTGCCAGAGCACTCTGCAGTCACCACATGGGGGCAACAGAGAGCAGCCATGTCTGGCAGGCTTATTGGAGCTGTGGGTGTTGGCAGGGCTGTCCCCCTGCTGGACACTCTAGGCAAGCCTGGGCTGTCATTATACACACTGTTCCATACTCCCCTATTTGGGGATCTGGGATAGGCAAAGGAATATTTTGTTGATACCAGGTAGTGGGCATTAGCCAAGCCAACTGAGGTGCTTAAATGCGACATTGGTATAGCTTGGGCTTCTCCCAAAAGTCACTGTCCTCCTCCTGCTGTCCTGTTATTTTCTTGCCCTTCTTTGGGCAGTCTTGTCTGGAGGCCCCTGACTCCTGTTCTTGCCATTTAGAGAGGCGCTAGGGCCTGATTGGTAGAATATGTGTGAGCATTCTGGTTGGGGCAGACAAGAGCTGCACTCATAGAAGAGGGATGTGTCTCGCTCGGGTGGGTAGCTCCTGTGTTGGAGCGGTCAGGAAGCACAGGTAGTCAGTCTTTCACTGGGTGGTGTTTGTCCTCTGTCGGGAGGCCTGTGGCCCCCATGTCTCCTCGGTCCGGGCCCTGGGCAGGGAGCAAGCGCTGGCACTGGCCCTAACCTGCCATCTGGGCGCTGTCTGTCTGTTATGTAGCCCTGTCAGTCTGCTATAGAGCCGGACCGGGGGCGGACACCGGCGAGGAAGGTAAGAGCCGACCTCTGCAAGGAGGGTGTCCTCGCGGCTGTCCCTGGGTTGGGGCGGGTGACACACAGGTGGATGTATCCTGGATGGGCTGCCTACATGCCCATCCCTGCATCCCCTGCCGGCCGGCTAAGGGCTGGGATTCCCTATGTTCAGCCTGTAGCCCGCCCGGCCTTGGCTGTGGCCCAGGCCTCAAGGGTTCACCCTGCTAGCGCAGGCAATCTGTTGTGTTTTGTGCGGGGGCCGTCTGGCCTCAGGCTGGCAGATGAAACTTCCCGTCCTGAATATGTAGTGTGCCCATGTTTTTCCTGCCTCTCTCTGCCTGTTGTTTCTAAGGCCAGTCTGAACACTGTCCTCCTCTTCCTATCCTGATGTTGAGCCCTATATTCCAGGATTCCAAGGCATCTATGGGGCCTGCCCAGAGCTCGCGAGCCACCTTGGAATGGGCATGAGATGTGCTAGGCAGGAAAGTGGCCCTTCTGTGCTTGGTGCCCTGCACGAGGGAGAACTAGCTTGGGGGCTGGGGCTCTCAGCTGCCATCTTCAGGGATGACTGACAGGGCCTCTTTGTTCTCTAGGGGAAGTGGAGGAAGAGGTGGAGAACCCGGAGATGGTGGACCTGCCTGAGAAACTCAAGCACCAGCTGCGGCATCGCGAACTGTTCCTCTCTCGGCAGTTGGAGTCGCTGCCTGCCACCCACATCAGGTAGTTCTAACACCCCTACCTGGTGACCCTGCTGCCTCAGGTGGCCCTCCTCCACTCACCCACCCACCCTTCTCTTCCAGGGGCAAGTGCAGTGTCACACTGCTCAATGAGACCGAGTCGCTCAAGTCCTACCTGGAGCGTGAGGTAAGACCCATCCTTCTGTCACCTGGCCTGGCCTGGCATGATGCCTGCCCTTTGAATTACACTGCAGCTCCTTCCCTACCCACAGTACCCTGCCACCAGGGTTCAGAGACGTTCGTCTGGATCCTATCAGTCACTTCAGGTGTTGATAGGCAATCCTTCAAGATGACCCTGTGTGGAGGTTCCGACTCTGAGAGGATAGATGGTTGGAATTGGTGAGCACTTCTGCTTCCAGGATCCCAGATACCTGCAAAAAAAAAAAAAAAAAAAAAAAAAAAAAAAACTCCATAGGTATCACGTGGAAAACAGAAGCCTAGACAGGCCCTCTTTGTCCACAGTCTCAGGTGACCTCAGGGCTGGCTGCTGGCTTTCGTGGGCTTTCCGCCTGTGGGATAAGTAGTTGTTATGTAGGGTCACTCTGCACATGGTTGGGTATTACCCATGAGATGTCACCCCTAGAGGTGTTCAGTACCACTGCTGGGAAGGTCAGGTTTCCGAGGCTAACTGGCTGCCATGTCAGTTACTTGGAGGATGTGGCAGTTGGAAGGAACACTGGTAGTCAGGTAAGAAGCAGGTGTGTCCGGTTTCACGTCATCACCGCATCCTCCTTCCCCTCTTCCTCTTCCTCCCTGGGACCTGCCCCTAGGACTCTGCTGCCTCAGCTCTATCCTTGTGGCCTGAGGCTCCCAGGTACAGGCTGGCCTAACAGGGCCCATCTCCTGTGTGCCCCCAGGGAGTGCCACTGAAGCTTGAGAGTACCAGGGTGGCAGAATATGTCCTGAGCTCAGCCCACCCCCCCACGCGGGTCACTCGCTGTGAACCTGCTCTGTAGGGATACCAGTCATCTCTCCACTCCTGCCATACAGAGCCCAGAAATAGTTGACATGGTGGTTCAGCTATTGCTACATGCGCCGTTAGTCTGAGCAGCCATGGACTTGTTGGTGAGACCTGCCTGAGACCCTGCATGGCTGGGAATCTGCGCAGCCGTGAGATGTGCGGCTGGCATATTCCTCTAGGCGAGCAGGACCTACAGAGGAGGTCACGGAGGCCTATTGGCTGCACAGGCGTCTAGGGCGGAGGCTGTGGTTGCTGCTGGGAGTGTCGCTCCTGGGCAGAGAGGACTTGGGAAGGACCCCTGCTGACAACTGTAGAGAAGGGTGACTGCAGGATGGGAAGTCACAGCCTTTGTGGGCCACAGGCCAGTAGTAATAGGCACACACAGTGTATGGGTGACACACAGACAGCCTAGGCAGTGTTCCAGGTGCGAATGCCTACATCCAGGTGGAGAGGCTCCTGTGCCCTTTGATACTGTTTTCCATTTAGATGTTTAGGAAACATGCAGTACCTGAGTGATGAGAAGAGCAGGTTCCTGCTTCTTCTGCCCTCTGTGTGCCTGAGACTGCTCTCCCCAATACCAGGCATAACTGCCAGTAGTCTCTGCGAGTCATACTTTGCCTAGGCCTCAGCCTTCACAGGCAAAGTCTCAAGAAACAGGGACTCTGCTGGGTGGTGGTGGCGGCACACGCCTTTAATCCCAGCACTTGGGAGGGGGGCAGAGGCAGGTGGATCTCTGTGAGTTCAAGGCCAGCCTAGTCTACAGAGTGAGTTCTAGCACAGCCAGGGCTACACAGAGAATCATGTCTTGAAATCCACCCCCCCAAAAAAAACAAAACAAAACAAAACAAAAAGGAGACAGAGAGAGATACCTAGCATGGCCAGGCCACCCAGGCCTTCCCACTAGTGACACCTAGCATGGAACAGGCTGCGTGCTTTCTGTAATTCAGGTAAATAATACAGGGTTTGAACAGTGACAGGACTGACATCACCACTGTCCACCGTGTGGACTGGGCCTCGGAGAAAGGCAGCATTGGCAGGCCTTGTATCCTTGTGTGTGGTGCTAACACCGCAGTGCAGCGGCTGATTGGCAGGCATTTTATGTTGTATTAACTCCACTGTGGCCATTGAGAAGCTATCTGTTTTCAGAGTGGTAGCAGGAAGAAGAATGGGAGTCGGGGGGAGGGGTAGAGGAATTTGCTAGTGATGGGATGGAGTGTGAAGAGAGCCGTGGAGCTGTGGAGGGCCTGGCCGCAGAGTGAACAGGCTCAGGCCAGGACTAGAGACTGCAGGGCGCGCTTTGAACCTGCTGATCTTAGGCCCAGGAGTCTGCTACTCAGAACCAATGTCGTGCTGGTTGTAAACACTAGCTCTGGGGTCGTGGGGCTTAAAGCCTGAGACAGGGAATGTTGAAAAAGGCTGCCGTGTAAGTAAGGTTCGGGCACCGAGCTAGGTCAGCCATGAAAACCAGCATCCTGGCACGGCGTCGAGCTCTGTGCTTGTGGCCTCTCCACAAGCTTGCTTGCCTGCCTGCAGCCTGTGGGGTTTATTCCTAGGTACCTTGGTTTTCGTTGAACCCCACTCCCCACCCCTGTAGGATGGTGGTAGTGTTTGAGACAGGCTATGTAGCCCTGGCTGTCCTGGAACTCACCATGTAGACCAGTGTGGTCTTAAACTCAAAGAACTCTGCCTGCTTCTGCCTCTCAAGTACTGGGATTAGAGGCATTTGCTCCACTCTGCCTGGCCTTCATAAAGTTGAATTTCAAATTGTTTCTGTGCCAGAAAGGCAATGGCTTTTGTGAGGGGGCTGTGCCCAGTGACCTCAGCAAGCTCCTGGCTCGTTAACTCTTAGTTGCTGACCATACAAGCACCTCTGCAGCAGTTTGGTGAAGTCTCTCCTCCCTCTTACCTCATTTCTTCATTTCCGTTGCTCTCACTGTAGGGGCTTCTGCCCCCAGAGTCACGGGCAAGCGGGTTAAACACCCACCCCCATCAGAACGGGACGGGCTTGGTGGGAGCAGCTGGAGATACAGGACTTGCCTGACGCCTCTGTCTTGTGTGTGGTGTTTTTCAGGATTTCTTCTTCTATTCTCTAGTCTACGACCCACAGCAGAAGACCCTCCTGGCTGATAAAGGGGAAATCCGAGTAGGAAACCGGTACCAGGCTGACATCACTGACTTGCTGAAAGAAGGTGAGGTTCGGGTGGGGCCATGGCGAGGAGGAAGCCGGAAGCAGTACCTGTAGCTGCAATCTCGGTGGCCTTGGCTTCGGCCCTTGCAGAGCCTCCTTTCTAGTGGACACTGGGATCCAGCAGTGAGTCTCAAACCCTGAGCCACCTGTTGAACCCCTGTGGCTTCTTGACCTCGGATTATGAGTTTGATTTTATATGGTTTCTGCTAGGCAAGTACTCTGTCACTTGCCACACCCCTAGCTCATTCCTTATTTTATCTATCTATCTATCTATCTATCTATCTATCTATCTATCTATCTATTTATATTTTGCTTGCACATATATTGGTGCACCACTTTTGTACAGTGCCCATGGAGTCAGAAGGTGGAATTGGATCCCCTATGGCTGGAGTTACAGAAGGTTGTGAGCTGCCCCATGGATGCTGGGAGTTGAACCCAGGTTTCCTGGAAGAGCAGTCAGTGCTGTTGAGAACTGAGCCATTTCCCCAACCCTATACCATGTTTTTTGAGACAGGGTCTCACTCACTTATATATAGTTCAAACTGAACTTGCCACCCTCTTGCTTCAGCCTTGAAGGGGCTGAGGCTACAGTAGCAAGTCACCACACCTGGTTTATTATAGTTCGTAACTCTGTGTGCTGTGCGTGCGTGCGTGCGTGCGTGCGTGCGTGCGTGCGTGCGTGCGTGCGTGCGTGCGTGTGTGTGTGTGTGTGTAAGTCAGAAGACAACTTGTGGAGTCTGTTTTCTCATCCCACCATGTGAGACTCAGGGATCAAGTTCAGGGCCTTAGTGTTGTGGAGGTCAGGGAAGAGTGTGGAGGTGGCCTCTCTCTGTCTAGCATGTGGGTCTTAGGACACTCAGGTCGTAGGCTGCACCTGTGCATACTGAGAGACCTCACCAACACCTCCTTTTGGGGGGGAGTGTAAAATTATATTTATTCATTCATTGATGTGTATGTGGGTTTTGGCGGTGAGAGGACACCCTGCAAGAGTAGGTTCTACCCTGCTATGGTGAGTCACAGAGACTGAAACCGGATGTCAGGTTAGGTCGCAGCAATTTTACCATCTACCAACTCCACCTGTCATCTGAGGCTTGCCCGTCCCTCCCACATCCTCCTTCAGTAGCCCTGGCAGCATGATGTGATAGGCTCAAGACCCTGCCTGGCCTTTGTCCCCTAGTAAAGCGCTCGGGCTCTGTCCATGTCCCATGTCCCTGTTAGCTCAGTCTCTGAGGCTGTTGCTGTCTTATTGTCTCGCAGTGCCTTGGATAGAGCCTTGTGTATGCTAGGGCAGGGCACTGCCTGCCTAGAGAGCTTGGCCTAGTGCATGTTTGCATCATTTTGCATGTCCTCCTTTGCCTTACTGGTTTCTAGTCTATGTGTTTTCTGGTGCTTGTTGGATCTCAGAATGAGGTGCTAAACGCAGCTGGCTGGTAGCTGGGTGGGGCCTGGCTTGTGAAGCAGCTGGCTCTCTGGGTTCTGTGTTCAGGAGCTGCCCTTTGCTGGCTTCTGTCCCATGGTTGCTCCCAGCCCTCGACACTGAGGCATCCTGATGCCCACGTATAACCTAACCTCTTAGGCAGAGCCAGCCAGCTGCTGCCTCAGCTGGCCTCACCTCAGCTTCTTCCCCCAAGCATCCCTAGCCCTGAGGCGCTGCAGGCAGTCCTGGACTGAAACCACAGTATCTGCTTTCTTAACCTGGCCCAGAGGAAGGGTCGGAGGAAAGTAACAGAGGCCTTGCCTGTGAAATCCACATGAGCCTTGTTACTCAGGGACCAGAGAAGCAGGAGAGGTCTCAGAGGTCAGAGGACTCCACTGGAACATCTATCTGTTCCTCAGAATCCAGCAGCCCTGGATTAGGTGTAGGCATTTGTGGGCTCACTGGTGAGTGTTAGCAGAACCCCCAAGAGAGCCCTAGGGAGTGGCCTGCCACAGCACTCCTGCTGTAGCCTTTGACACAGACAGTTGCTTCCCCATGACGTCTTTCTCAAATTATACTTATACTTTTTATGGTGTGTGTGTATGTGATGCCCACCGAGACCCGAGGTGTTAGATCCCCTGCAGCTGGAGTTACAGGTGTTTGTGATCTGCTAGGCATGGGTACTGGGAATACAGGTGCTGGGAATTGAACCCGGGTCCCCTGGAAGAGCAGTACATTCCCTTATCAGCTGAGCCACCTCTCCAGCCCCACAGTGTCTCTTTTGAGTGACATGAAATTGAATGCCTGCCTCCATTGACTGTGTTGGAAATTTGAAAGTGAGCAGTATGGCTTGGAATCCCCTGGCATTCTTTGCTCTCTGTTCCAGGCAAATCACAAACCATTTTCTGTGAACAGTGTCTTGGTTTTTGGGACCTTGGAATGCCAGGATTCCACCCTGTGACCCCAGATGAAGGGTTGAGTGTGGTCCACACCAAGATAGAATCCCACCCACAGCACTGGGGAAATGCCATGGTACTGGGCCTGCATAGGCTGGGATGCATAGAATCCAGCTGTGGAGCAAGACCACCAAAGAGCCTGATGATGAGTCAAGCCCTCATTCCTTACCGTGGCCCCTACTGGGTCTTCTGCAGTGATGGGCTTCCAACTCAGGACCCTCATCCTCTGTGACGGGCTGATCATAAGACCTGCCCTGCCCTGGATTTAGGACCCAGAGATAGTAGCTCTTTAAGAGGGTCAGAAACATCACCTTGGAGACATTCAGTCCTTCTGTTAAAGAGCTTGCTCAGTGCCCTGACTTGGAACCCAGTGCCCTGCAGGGACTCCAAGTGCAGGCTGAGCACGGCCACATGGTGCGTTGATGCCAAGGGCCAAAGGGGAGTTGATCGGATCTGATGCAAACTTTGAAGCTTGATACCCTCATTAAATTATGAATGTAGCCCTTGGCTGGAGAGTCACACAATGGGTGATTGTGAGATTTCTCCTTGGGGCATCTCCCTAGAGTCATGCCTAGCCCGGCTCATGGCTTAGTTCTCAAGACTCGGTGCTGCTGTATGCTCTTTGTGAGTATACAGTTATTTCATCAGTAATTGTCCCATAACTCTCAGAGTAATAGCAGAGCACCTGACACCTCCCCTTCCCCAGGTCTTCCCCAGCCCCAGATGTACAAGCCCTTGCTGGGCTCTATGTGCCCTGGAGGTTGCGTGTATGGGTGTGTGTGCCGGCCTCCCCTCCAGGCCAGCACTTGGGGCCTGGGGAGCAGGCAGACTCTTGGTTCCACTCTGGAGTCCACTCTCTCACAGCCTTGGCTGTTCTCACTAAGCAACACTTGTTCCCCATAGGTGAGGAGGATGGCCGTGATCAGTCGAAATTGGAGACCAAGGTGTGGGAAGCGCATAACCCACTTGTGGATAAGCAGATCGACCAGTTCCTTGTAGTGGCCCGGTGAGTCCGAAGACCAGGGGCCAGCGGGTTGTTGCGTGGGGCACTGTGGTGGGTCTCTAGGACGTGGAGCCTTAGTTTGTACATCCAGCATGAAGTCCATGGTCTTGCCCTTGTTTCCTGTTCAGGCCTTTTCCCTGAGTAGGGAAAGGCCGCAAATGTCCCCGGGTCCCTGTGGATCCCATGACAGGTGTGTCTATGTGTCTGGGCCTGTGTTCTCACTGTGTGCTCTGGGTTCTGTCTCTGCCATAGGCAGGCACTTCTCCAAGGGCTAGGCTGGGACCTAGCTAACGAGCTCCCTGCTGTCTGAGTGGGTGGCTGAGGTGGGACCCCAGAACCAGTGCTGAGCCTACGAGCAGCATGGCTCAGGAGGAGGCCCGTCTACATTTGCCACAGACAGTGAGGCCGAGGATCTCCAGGTCTGAGGCAGTTCCCCATAGAGAGATCTCCGGCAGACACACTGGAGATGGAGAAGTCTCCTAACCAGCCCCGAGGCACCTTTTGTATGTTCTTTGCCCCCAACTCATTTTGCACACGGGACTCATAGGCCGCTAAGATGCTCATGCAGTCCTGCCTGGCCTCCTCTAAAGCCGAGGCCCAGAGGCCCTTTGGTGGCAGTGTGCCACCTGGGTCCTGGCTCTCACTGGCTTGCCTGGCGGAGGGCATCCCTGCAGCTCAGCTCTGGTGCTCAGTGAGTCTCCCTCTCCCCAGCTCCGTGGGCACCTTTGCACGGGCCCTGGATTGCAGCAGCTCCGTGCGGCAGCCTAGCCTGCACATGAGTGCCGCGGCAGCCTCCCGAGACATCACCCTGGTGAGTGGGCCACTGCCACCTCCCTGCTCTCTTCTGGGGTCCTAGCAAGGTAACTGAGGACTTCAGCGACTTCTGCTACACCTTAGATTTGTCTAACACACGCCAAGGGAGTTAGGGAGGGATTCCTACCAATTCCCACCCAGGGGCCTTGGCAGCCACTAGATTGTCACCTTGAGACCTGAAGGAGTGGGGGCAGGGGGTCACATCGCAGGTTCAGGAAGATGCTCCTTAGGGTCTGGGGACAGCCTGGACCCAGGGGAGCTCTGCTGTCTTCCAGTTCCATGCCATGGACACGCTGCACAAGAACATCTATGACATCTCCAAGGCCATTTCAGCCCTCGTGCCGCAGGGTGGGCCGGTGCTCTGCAGGGATGAAATGGAAGAGTGGTCTGCATCGGAAGCCAACCTTTTTGAGGAAGCTCTGGAAAAATATGGGAAGGATTTCACAGACATTCAGCAAGATTTTGTAAGTGCTTAAGTGAGGCTGGGGTAGTGGCTAGCCAGGCCCCACCTCTCACCCAGGAAGATGCCTGTGCCTATGGCTAGGCCTCAGCCCTTTGAGTCCAGTGAGCGCTGAGCAGGCCTAGGCTCTCACTGTGGAGCTAGGAGAACAACCGTGGAGGTTTCCCTGAGGCACCCTCAAGACTTCCCGGCTGCTTGGACTCGTTTCTGTTTTGTTCTTAACTAAGCTGACCCTCCCTCCTGTGTGCAGTGCCAGCCAAGTCTTTACTATGATAGAGCCTAAGCCCTCAGAGCCCCCCAGCTCCCCAAAGGACTGAAGAGTGGGATCATGTCTGTATGAGCTGAGGCAGCTGGGCCACCTTCCCCACAGCCTTGAGGAGATAGGGTTACTAGCATCCAGGATGTAGTGAGTGGAATATGTTACCCACTGGAGTACCGTCAAACAATGCCGATAACCCCAGCATTCAGGAGACTCAGGCAGGATTATGAGTTTGAGACCAGCCTGGGAAATAGTGAGAACCTGCTACAAACCCACAAACAAACCCAGTAGCAAGCCTAGGCCAGGGTGGGAGAGCCAGGAGCGTGCAGGGTGCTTACTCAGGCATAGGCAGAAGGGCTGAGGGAGTGTCTGTCTCTGGGAGGCCCAGGTGCTGGTCACTCCCATGGCCCACAGAACCCACAGTCTCTGCTGGACAGCCTGGCATGTAACTGGATTTGAAAAAAAAGTACAAGCTTTTTAGACAAAAAGTAGAATGAGAAGAACGGGACAGAAAGAAAACAACAGTGGAACAGAGCTGGCAATGTTTGAGGGGGGCTGGGCGTGGCTGCTACAGTGGGGGACAGCCCTGCAGAATCTGCACGTTCCTAGATGCAGTTCAGCAGGTAAACTGAGTCTGTCAGAGACCCAGAAGAAAGGGCTGCAGAGCCACCTGCTAGAGGGCAAGGCCTGCTGGCTAGAGGGCCAAGTGAACCAAGTACAGAAACAGGATTCTGCACAGAACAGACAAGCCCACCTTCTGTGTCACCCGGTGCTGTCGTGGGTCTGCTCTCAGGAAATGGTTCGTGTAGATCAAGCTGATAGATATTAAAGAAACAAAGTTTTCAGGTGACATTTCTAACCATCATGCCAGCCTTAAAGACTGAAGCCCTAGCCTTGAGGCATAGCTCAGTGGTAGGTAGGATGCTGGCCTTGTATAGGCAAGGCCCAGGGTTTGATCCCTAACACTGCCAGAAAAACAACCTGTTGAGCCCTTTTTAATTAAAAGTGCCATTTTAGCCTGGCATTGGTGGCGCATGCCTTTAATCCCAGCACTTGGGAGGTAGAGGCAGGCGGATCTCTGTGAGTTCGAGGCCAGCCTGGTCTCCAGAGCGAGTGCCAGGACAGGCTTCAAAGCTACACAGAGAAACCCTGTCTCAAAAAAAAAAAAAAAAAAAAAAAAAAAAAAAAAAAAGTGCCATTTTAAACAGCAGCTTGAGGTGTGAAGACTAAACTTCAGTCATTTGGCCTGAGGCTTAGGCAGCACTGGAGGGAGGGCAAGGTGAAGGGGCTCTATACACTGCTATGTGCTGAAAGATAAAAGCCACTCCAGCCCCTCAACACTGAGCTAAATACGAAGGTGGAGGACAACTAACCCAGAGAAGCAGCAAATATGTCTTTCCAGCTAAGGTGAAGGGCAGCCCGACTGCTGCAAGGGGTCTCTCCTCCTGGGTGGGCCCCCTTGTGCACCTGAGAATGGGTAGCTCGTGACACCCATCAGTCCATGGTCCAGTCTGCCTTTGGCAAGAGACCTTGTGCTACGTTGTCTCCTGGCGGGAGGCAGAAGGGCAGGCAACGGGGTCTGCCCATCTTGTCCTCTTCGTCTCTGGTCCTTGGTAAGGACAGAACCAAGTTCTTGTCGTCTTGCTCAGGTCCCAGACTCAGACATAATGGAAATGACTCTAGCGTGGGTGTTGAGGGGAAGGTCAGCCACACACTCCTGTGGTTAGCACTGAAGGAGGGGGACCAGAATTGACCTCCCAGCACTGCCCTTGCCACCCTGCTCCCTATCTGGGCAGTAGTCCAGTTCCTACCACCCATGATGCCTTGTCTCACCCCAGCTCCCCTGGAAATCGCTCACCAGCATCATTGAATATTACTACATGTGGAAGACGACCGACAGATACGTCCAGCAGGTGGGCCCTCCCCACAACCTACCTCGTCCCTCCCCACAGTCTCTGTGTAGTCACATTAATTTGTTCCCAAAGACCTCCCCCTAACCCTGGAGCAAAGAGGAAGAAGCCATGGTCTCTAGAGGATGCACAGACAGGAGGAAGGGACATTCCTGAACCCTAGCCACCTGAAGCCTCCACTTCCTGGCCCTAGGATGGCCAGAGAGAGCCATGCAAAATTTTCTCGAGTCTTTCCCAGGGGAGCCAGTGATGGAGAAACAATGATGTTCCCCTCCCTGTGGTCTTCTAGCTGCCCTGGCCAGCCTGGTGACCTTCATAACCCTCTGTTTTGTTTTAAGAAACGTTTGAAAGCAGCTGAAGCGGAGAGCAAGTTAAAGCAGGTTTATATTCCCAACTAGTAAGTCCATTCCTATGTTCCTGGGGGCCATTGGTGGATGGGCAGTGACTGTGGGGCTCTTAGGATCCACTGGGGTCAGGCGGCCTCCTGAGCTAAGTCAAAGAACCTCCATCACCCTTTTCATGAGCTTGCTTAGCTTGGGAGGAGGGGTCAGGACTCGAGTTCCTTTGGCCTAGGAGTCAAGCTGGGTTTAGTGCTCAGCATATTGGGGCATGGGGTGTGGCAGCGAAGACACAGTGAACCAAGGGGACAGGGATGTCTGCTGGGATACAGACACTGCAGGGCACCTGTGACTGATCCTTCTCCTCCATCAGTAACAAGCCAAATCCAAACCAGATCAGCGCCAACAGTGTCAAGGCCAGTGTAGTGAATGGCACAGGGACACCAGGCCAGAGCCCCGGGGCTGGCCGGGCCTGCGAGAGCTGTTACAGTAAGTGCTGTGCCTGGCACCCACCCTGGGCAGCAGGGGCCACGGGAATGCTACTTCGTGGCTGTGGTGCTCATGGGACCTCTGAAGGCCCCTGTGCCCAGACCTGGAATGACTCGCTGCAGTGGTGCTGCCGGGGGTGGGGGTGGGGCTAAGGGGGTGGCGGGGGTGGGTGGGATGAGTGTGGTGGCGGTGGGGACACTGTGGGATGCTCTCTGCACCGTTGGTTCTGCTTAAGAATCCGTCTATCTCCAACTTTGTTGTCCGTAGCCACACAGTCTTACCAGTGGTATTCTTGGGGTCCCCCTAACATGCAGTGTCGCCTCTGCGCTTCTTGCTGGACATATTGGAAGAAATACGGTGGCTTGAAAATGCCAACCCGGCTAGATGGAGAGAGGCCGGGACCAAATCGCAATAACATGGTAAGTGCGGCATGCCATGCTTGTCGCCTGCCGCAGGTAGGCCTCAGGCCCTTGGCCTCTAGTCACGGTGCTGTGTTGGGGTGGTGTGCTCCGCTCCACAGAGTCCCCACGGCATCCCAGCCCGGAGCAGTGGGAGCCCCAAGTTTGCCATGAAGACAAGGCAGGCCTTCTACCTGCACACTACCAAGCTGACACGCATTGCCCGGCGCTTGTGCCGTGAGATCCTACGCCCATGGCATGCCGCGCGACACCCCTACATGCCCATCAACAGTGCAGCAATCAAGGCTGAGTGTGAGTCAGTCCCTTTCTTGGATCCGGTAGGAGCCACACCCATGCAGTGTGTTCAGGCCGGGGTCAAGGTGGTGGCCCCAACTCTGGGGGATCACAGCCCTTCACCCTACCTCGTCCTCCTTTAGGCACTGCACGGCTGCCGGAAGCGTCCCAGAGCCCACTGGTGCTGAAGCAGGTAGTGCGGAAGCCCCTGGAGGCTGTACTCCGGTATCTTGGTAAGCTGGGGGTGGGGTGGGGCGTAACTTTAACTCAAATCCTAACAACCTGTCGGGAAACCTTGCGCGGTCACCAGCACTCCGCTTCTGGCCTGGGTTGCACTGTGCTGGGCTCAGGATACCCACAGAGGGCAGTTCTGCCTCCTGTCCCATCCTTGGTCCCAAGTCCCAGGCCCTCTGTCCCTCACACCCCTGGCATACCCAGTAGCCCTGTGTCCTGTTGGAGACAGGGTTTCTGCCATGTAGCCCTGGCTCTCCTGGCACTCACTCTGTAGACCAGGCTGGCCTCAAACTCACAGAGATCCTCCTGCTTCTGTTTCTCAAGTGCCGGGATTAAAGGCGTGCGCCACCACACCTGACTTATGACTAAGGTTTAGGCCAGGTGTAACCCAACCTACAGCAAGTCAACAAAGGCAGGGTGGACACCATTGCAGACCTTTGTGAGCCCTTGGTGGCCAAGGTGCTCACTTGGCTGGCAGCCTTGCAGGGATCGTTCCTTGCTTGTGTGGGTCTGGGCACTGCTGAGGTTCTTAGGCAGTGCCACTGGCCATTTAGAAATGGCACATTCTGAGGTGGAGCCAGACACTTGGGGTCATTTGTTTGCGGTGTTTAAGTGGACTTGAGTCCGTCCTCCAGCATGGAGGTTGCAGTCCTTCTAGAAAGGACATTCCAGAACCATGAGCTAAGTGTGTTCATTGCAGACACAAGTGTCTTTGGCTTTGATCCCTATCCGGGGTCCTGGGCCCCAGGGTCAGCTATGTCCTTGTTCCCTAGGAGGATGTGGTCAGTGCCAGGCCCCGCCTTCTGTGGGGTGGGTCCTCGCTCAGCCAGCCAGGCAGTTCAGTGTCTGGCCAGTAGCCAGTCTTCTGCCATCAGACCTGGTGGCCTGGATGTAGAGGCTGCCTGATGGGACTGCTATGTTTATGGGCTGTGTCTGGATCTTGTAAGCTCTTAGCACTTACCCAGCAATTGTGTCCAAGACAGCAGGCTTGGCTGCCACCCCTCCCTAAGGGATCCTGGGTAGCCCTCCTGTTAGGAATGCTCTGATCCCCAGCTTCAGTGAGCTCCGGTAGATAGTGGCTGTCCTTCCAGCCTCGTCAGTGCTGTTTCTGAATCACACCCCCTTGCCTCTTACATTTCCAGAGACCCATCCCCGCCCCCCTAAGCCTGACCCTGTGAAGAGTTCATCCAGTGTGCTCAGCAGTCTGACCCCTGCCAAGTCAGCCCCCGTCATCAACAATGGCTCCCCCACCATCCTGGGCAAGCGGAGCTATGAGCAGCACAACGGGGTGGATGGTGAGTCTGAGCTGCAGGGCTGGCCCTGCGAGGAGGTCGGGCCTGCAGAGTGTCTGTGGGGCTAGCCCTGGAGCTCCACGTGAACCTTATTCAAAGGCTGCCTAGTTGATGGTGTTTTCTCTCCCTCTCTCTCCTGTCCCTGGGCACTGCCAGGCAACATGAAGAAACGCCTCTTGATGCCCAGTAGGGGTAAGGCCTGGGGCGGCCGCTGGTGGGGTGCCGTGGCCGAGTCCTGTCGTGATGCCTGTGTGTGCTGTCTGCCAGCAGACTGGGAGGTTCAGGGCACGTACAGGGGCAGTCCACACAGACGCAGGCCACAGCCCGAGCTCCTGTGCTCGTGTAGACTTGTGACTTGGTAGAGGGCCCCCTTGGCCTGAGCCATGAGTGGACTGTCCTTGCATGAGGGCCCTGGTGCCCCCACTGCTGTGGTGCTGTGACTGCTCGCATGCCTTCAGCCTTGCTTGTAGGGCCGCTAGTGCTACCTGCAGTTTTTGTGTGCCCTGCCTGATGGGGACGGTAGCGATGGGTTGGTGGCTGGGCTTACACATACGGTCTTCGTGTCTGCTGAAGGTTAGCTCAGATTCTCCTGGTGCTGTCAGGGCTGTGGGGCACGAGCCTGCTCAGGACATGAGGGATATAGATTGCACCAAGTCTTAAGTCAGCGTGGGGGTTAATGTTTAAGACTGGACCTGGGGGTAGCCAGGAAACACCAGCCAGCCAGCAAGAGCCCTCTCAGACCCCTCCCCAGCTCTCAGGACAAGAGCCCAGGAGGTAGCAGTGGGCAGGGACTGTCCAGTTGCACCTTTTTACCTCAGGACACTCCCCCTTGAGGTTGTTTTGGAAGCTTGCCAACTGTCGGGCACCCAGGCAGGCGTGTCCTTTTGTCTGGTTGAGGGACTGGCTATGTTATCTGCACCTCAATCCAGTGGTCCAGGCATAGCCTTCCCAGACCTTGCTTCTGGCCTCTGTAAAGAACTGTTCACTTCCCAAAGTCTGCCATGCAGACCTGAAGTGTGTCCTGCAATGGAGACCCAACCAGGACATGGTGGGAACTCACTGGCTCTGTGAGTGGTCTAGGCAGCTCAGGCCCCAGGCCAGAGGGTCTAGCCCCAAGAAAAGGGGCTGTCCTGGAATTGTAAAACCAGGTCTCAGTCCTGGGTCTAGCCTAGGAGCCATGGGCTGGCTGCCTGGAGATAGCCCCAACCTTCTAGTGGTGCTGTAGTAGGCCTCAGGACTGGGCCTTGCATAAGCAGGGCAGATGGGAACTTTGGCACCCTAGGTTCTTAACTCACTAACCCCTACCCCATGCTGCCTGCTGCTCTGCCCCGCCGCGGCTTAGCTGCCATGTGCATGCCGCTCACTCTAACTCCAGTGTGTATTTTCTCTCTGCCACCTCATCACTCTGGCAGGCACTTACCTGGGTAAGTAGCTCTCATGACAGGGCTTTGTGTGGGCGCAGGGCTGGGGGTCCCTGCCTGGGTGCTGCAGACCAGGGAATTGGGGCTCCTGAGAGCTAAACGAGCTTGCTGGGGAAAGGCTGTGAGAGCTAAACGAGCTTGCTGGGGAAAAGGCTGGACACAGCATGCTGGAATAGGGTTAGACTGCAGGTAGAGGAGGTGGGACAGGCTCTCGCCAGACCTGTAATCCCCGCCTTTGGGAGGCTAGAGAGAGGAGGGTCTCTGGTTCTGGGTAGCTGAGGTACCTGTTAAGACCTTGTCTCAAAACATGAAGAGATCTCTGATGGGAAATGTTCGATGATTGACGGATTGCCATGGGGTCCACTGGCACTGGGCATGGTAGAGTAGTCCTCTCTTGTCCCCAGATCAGGCCATTCAGAGACCTGTTTGGCACACATGGCTTACACACAATGATTCCTGAGGCGGGCCCAGCTGGGACTCCTGCTGGGGTGGGATGACAGAGCCTGGATTTTGCCTCTCTTAGTTCCTTTTTAGGCCCTCAGCCTACGAGCATGCTATTGTAGTCAGCCTAAATTGCTTTTAGGATGTGAACAACCGGCAGACAATGGCTGTCCAAGAAGGGCTAGGGATGATGATGTACATAGGCGGTTGCTTGGTGTACACCAAACTTCACCTGTCTTGGCCTGTTGGGGGGTGGGTAGTCATCTCACACAAAGGAGCACATACCAGACCTGAGACCTCTGGCCTCCTATGTGGAGCCCAAACTGCTACATCTGCTGGCCAGGATATAAGTGGCCCTTAAGGTTGGCAGAGCTATGGGACCATCTGGGCTAGCTGAGAAAATCTTAGAGGCCCCCTGGGTGTTGGCTTCGGTTGGAGGGGGTGGCCTCAGGAGGGATCACCCCACCCCCCAGCTCCATGCTAATAGCCTGGACTTGGAGGCGTAGGCTCTGGCTCACTCTGTGTTCTTTTTCATCAGGTCTGGCAAACCATGGACAGACCAGGCACATGGTAAGAGTGGGCGACTCGGCACACTTCTGTGTGTACACACATTCTTCGGGTGTTGGGGAAGTGGCCCGGGTAGCGCTTATTCCCCAGCCGGTGCCATGGAGAGAATCTGGGAGTCCTGGCTAGACCTAACAACGCATCCAGGCCTGAAGAGGGGCTCCCTGCCTGGGCTGGGTGTGTTGGCTCTGGAACCTCAAGGCCTGGCTGCCCAGGGAGCTAGACTGTTGGACTGCTGGCTATGAAGTGAGGACCAGGGCACTGTCT
Organism: Cricetulus griseus; assembly: GCF_003668045.3. Lineage (NCBI taxonomy): Eukaryota > Metazoa > Chordata > Mammalia > Rodentia > Cricetidae > Cricetulus > Cricetulus griseus. The sequence continues at coordinate 180,917,130 of NC_048598.1, read as the reverse complement.
CCCTGCCTTCACACCTCTTTTATTACAGGGACCAAGTCGGAATCTCCTGCTCAACGGGAAGTCCTACCCCACCAAAGTGCGCCTAATCCGTGGTGGCTCCCTGCCTCCTGTCAAGCGGCGGCGAATGAACTGGATTGACGCCCCAGATGACGTATTTTACATGGCCACTGAGGAGACCAGGTTGGATGGAGCCTTTCCTGGGACGGGATGGGATGGGAGTCTTCAACTACCACCTTCTGGGTTTTATTGGCTCATCTCTTCCCACAGGAAAATCCGCAAGCTGCTCTCATCCTCAGAAACCAAGCGTGCTGCCCGCCGGCCCTACAAGCCCATTGCCCTGCGCCAGAGCCAGGCCTTGCCGCTGCGGCCACCCCCACCTGCACCAGTCAACGATGAGCCCATTGTTATTGAGGACTAGGTGGCCACCCGCAGTGTGGCCTGCCTGGGCCCCTGCATCAGCCCCAGAGTATCCAGTGAGGCCTGCAGAGGCCAAGTGGCCTCCCTCCCCCACCAGACTGCTGCCCACCCACCCCCTCTGTTTCCGTAGTGCCCCAACTCCAACTCCCGCCCTCACATGCAGAGAAACTGCTCCTCTGGTGGACATGCGGGGGAAGAAGTGTGGTCTAACTTATTCCAAGACACCGAGGAGTCTTTTTTAGCTTTGTGTTTACTTTCTGGCTGGAGCAGAGATGAGGAATGCCCTGGGCCCTGTGCTACAGGACTTCTCACCCGGGGTGGGCTCTAAGGTTTTGTTGTGTTCTGTTGAAGGTGCCATTTTAAATTTTATTTTTATTACTTTTTTGTAGATGAACTTGAGCTCTGTAACTTACACCTGGAATGTTAGGATTGGTGCGGCCAGCAGCAGCAAAGTTGCCTGGCGGGGTTGGTCCCTTGTCTTTTCAAGTAATTTTCATATTAAACAAAAACAAAGAAAAAAAAACTCATAAAAAGGAAAACCCCAGCAAGCCCTTCTGTGTCTTTTGTTCCCAGTCCGTACGTCTCCTGTTTAGGGCCTTGAAGCCGCCCTGCCCCCAACACCTGGAATGTCCTTTGTGGGGGCACATGGCTAGGCCCAGAAAGGAGGGCAGTAGCCACAGGGCAAGCCGGATGCCGGTGGAGTGCATCACTCTGAGACCTATTTCTGCAGACCTTTGGCCCAGTGCCTGGTGTTCTTCCCAGAGGGGCTTCAAGGGGCTGACTGGCCGTGGTGAGGACCTCCACTGTAGATGAAGTTGTGTTATAACTATGTCACATGCCACAAGGGGGGAGCTGACCCTACCTGAGGCCCCACAACTTTTAGGGCTTACCTAGGTTGGCTTGGCACAAAGACTTCGGGTCCTGGGCCACCCCCTTGGCTGGGCCCCAGCTGTCAGGCCTCCTGCACCGAGCCGTGATACCCAGCAGGTGTGCTTTTCTCAAGTATTTGCTCATATTTCTGCTCAGAAATCTTATCTCCGCCTGTGCCTATCCTTGCTGGCCTAGGGACAGGTGCAGGTCTGGCCAGCTACCAGAGGAAGGAGGGCTGGCTCTACAAGCCATCCCTCAGGCTGCTGCCTCTAAGCTGACCAAGAGAACAGTCAGCCAGCCCCTCCCTGAAAACTGGGGGGTTTTGGCCTCTGCCTCCTGCTTCTGCCCTACCCAGGCGCCTGGGATCCGTGGAAATCTCAGATGGGGAATTAAAATAGAAACCACTTATGTGCCCACTCTGGGTATAGATAAGGGGGTATCTTGACTCTACTGAACCTGTGATGGGGCTTATCAGAGTGACAGGCCAGGTGTCTGGGACAGGGCTGTGACATGTACCCCATCTTTGTAGGGTCATTGAGCTGCTTCTCGAGGTTGTTCCTGGTCTCTGCCTTGTCCTACTGCTCTAGGGCCTGTCCTGTCTTCAAGGACCTCCTGAGTCCGTTTCCCATGTGGGAGTCTGCAGGGAGCATGGTGCAGATGAAGCGCCTTCTGACATAGTTTCCTTATCCTCAGGCACAGGGACTTTCCCCAAAGGCTGTCCTTTGAGACATTCCTAGGTCCAGGCCAAGACAAACCCATGAGAGGGCCCCTCCCAGAAGACAGTTTCCAGTTCCATCCTGGTATTCTTGACTTCCCTCAATACCTCAGCTCCAGTGTCCATTTAGAAACACAGCAAGTACGTCTTGGGCTATGTGCCTACCTCCGGCTGCTAGGAAATGAAACCCAAGACAAAGAATGGTGACTGGTGGGCCCCAGAAATTACTCTACTCTATCCTGAAGCCCTTTTTGATGAAGAAAATGGGCAGGGGACATTCTATGAGGGCCAGGCACTCCTGACCCGAGGGACTGGCACTGACTTGAAGACGGGTCCTAGAAATCTGCTTGCGTACCTACCTGCCCAAGTCATAGCTCAGAGCCTTCATCCCAAGGCTTGCCACAACTAACCCGGCCCAGCTACGGGTTTCCTGCAGCAGATCTGTGACCCTGCTCTAAAGGTGGACACAAGGAAATACAATTGCAAGATGCTTTTTTTTTTATCTTGCTGGGGCTGTAGAGAAGAGGGGTGACCTGCTGTACGCCCTGCAAGAATGACCAGTAATGAGAGGGCACGGTAAGAGATGATTCAGTTGGCAGCCAGGCCACCTGGGAATCCAGGCTGAACAGAACCTGCCTGTGAATAAAGGGGTCATGTCCAGGAAGGCACTGTGGAAGCCCTCACCTCCCTCTTCCCTTGGCTGATGTGTATCCAGAGGTGCCTTTCTGTTCCTGCCCATGCTGACCTGTTAACTGCCCTTTTGTGCTCCACAGCCTCAGATGTGCAGGCCAGGGCCACTGTTCTGTCGTTGGCCCAAGTGCCTTCTTGCCAGGCCCAGGACTACCCCATAGCCCTCCATCAATGCCCAGGGACAACAGCAGCAATTAAGCTCTCTTGCCCCACCCTGCTCGATCCCTTGAGACAGCCTTGAGGCCTTTCCCAATGACAACCTGGGCCTAGCCCAGTTAGCCCTGTCTTCCACTACAAATATTAGTGGTGGGTGATCAAGCAGGCTGGTAGCTAGGGTCTGCAGGACTCCTAAGATGGGGAGCTGTGGAGGGGCATGGTAATGGATGCTTGGGTTGGGAGTCCAGGCACCTATGAGTCCAGCCTGAACAGGAACTTGGCTATGAATGAAGGGACCCTGTCCAGGAAGGCACTGGGAGGCCAGCTTACCTGCCTCTCTCGTTGGCTGACATGCCTTCAGAGGTGCCCAGGGGGAGAGCTGGTCAGGCTGGTCAGTCAGGCTCGGAGGGGGCGGCACATGTTTCTGGGCTGTTGTCACCATGGAAATGGCAGTAGCAAGGAAGAGGGAGGGGCCCACCGCATGGAGCCCTGCTACTAGTAGGCCAGGGATCACCAACAAGCCCGGCGCCTGGGGCCACTCGGCTCCCAGTCCTTGGGCTGGGCAGAGAAATGAAATACGGGTGCTCTGCACAGCAGTGAAGACAGGGCAGATGGCGTTTCTGGAGTCAGTTGCTCATACCGGGGTCAGGCATCAGGGTTAGGGACATATAGGGTGTTTGTTTTCCAGACCCAAGGCTCAGAGAGAGGCCTGTGGGTCCCTGTGTCCCTGTGCATTTATCTTCAGGAGTTCCAGGATGGGATCCGTAAGTAGGAATAGGTAAACAAGCCAGCCCCTAATGGGAAGGAGAAACGGGAGGGGGGCTGTTCCTGAGGACTAACTAGCAGGATTTCTGCCTCCGCAGCCACCTTACCAAATGCACTGGGGCCAGAATTCTGGGAGTCAGAGACCCGGGCCCGAGGAAGACCCGCAGCAGTCTCGGGCTTGGGGCGCTCACAGATGTGGGGGTATTAGCTCACGACACTTGATGCCAAGGAAACTCGCAGGTACCCACTCCTCCAAGGACACACTTGGGGAGGAGGAGGACCCGCAGGGCGCAAGTGCACCTGCGGCCCCTGAGAGCCTGCCCTGGCTGGCCCCACCCCGCCCCCACTCCTCCCAGTGGTTTCTCAGGCTGTTTTTGGAAGTGGCGGCGCTTACTAGTGAGCCTCGCCCGCCCCTCCTTCAGCACCACAGACAGGACCGAGGCGCCCCGCCCGGAATCCGATGCTTCGAGCTTCTGGGCTGCGAGACGGTTGCTATGGAAACGAGGCAACAAAGGGAGGCGGCGCCGGGAGGCGGGGAGTGGAGGGGCGTCCCCCACCCCCGGGTTTCTCGCGCCCCCTCCCGCCACGAGCCAGCCGGGGCCTGGAACTGGGGACCCCCCCAAGTCTGCTCTCCAGCTAGAGGCCAGGTTACCATGGAATCCTCGGGTGATCCCTGTGGACGCCAACCTCACTGTCGGGTAGGGGGCGCCGGGCCCGGCCCCTCCGACCCCGGCAGGTGCGCCCCCGCCTGCCATGCGCCCAGCTGCCGGCGTCCCGGGGGCGGGCTCCAGAGGCCCCGCCCAGGCCTGCGAGCCAATGGACGACCGGGGGCGGGCAGGGCAGGCGCGGGCGGCGGCGCCGAGACGAGCGCGGGTGGAGGGCGCGGACCGATCGAGCGCACCGACCATGGCCTCCAAGTGTCCCAAGTGTGACAAGACCGTGTACTTCGGTGAGTATTCTCCCGCCGTCCGCCTTCGCCTCCAGGCCCCGGGCGCAGAGCCACGCCCCGTAGTGTGCACGGATCGAGGTGCGCAGCTGGTCTTGGGATGCGCGGCCGGTGGCTAAGCTCGCCACGCTGCCCACTCGGGTGCGGCCGGAGGCTCGAAGGTGGGGGCGCTGAGCCGGGCAGGGGAGGCCACCTGGGATCCTGGAGAGGCGGTGGCGTCGGTGTGTTCGGAAGCGGCCAGTAGGCACCGGGCGAGGTAAGCAAAGTCCTGGTCTGCCAGGGCTGGGAGCCCCCCACCCTCCCGGCCAGCCGCATGTTCGGCTCATCGCCTTCAGTAGCAGCTATTCGGGGCGGGATCTAACCAAGTCAGACGCCCGGGACTGGTCCGATAAGATCCCCTGAGCCCCGGCATCTCCGCCTCATCCCGTAGCTGCCTCCCAGCCTGCACGTGGGCCCAGTAGTGTGACCCGCAGTAGTGAGTGACCCTAGTCCTCCCTCCGACCTCTGCCCAGACCGCTGGACCAGGTCTGGGATCCGCTGGGATCCCGGATTCAGTCCAAGCGGGGGCGACCTTGTCCTCCGCCTCTTACGTGCCCCAGCTTGCTCCCTTTCTTGGCCATTTGCCTCGGCGGTTTCACCCGGGGTGGGGCCCTGGCAGCACATAGGTCTCCATGAGCTTGAGAGTGCACTAAGTGGTTAGAGCCCTGACCTCTTGGAGGTCAAGGCCGTCAGGGAAGTAGGCAATAGTATGCAGGAATGTTTGGTTCTTGCTAAGGTGGCCTTTGAAGGCTGTCACCTTTATCAGGCATCACTTGGTCCTTGAACTGCTCACCTCCAGGGGCTATGCTCCGGGCTGAACAACTTTTTCAGAGTTTCAGTGTCGCTGCCCACCGAAAGATAGACTCGGGGCCAGAATAGAAGACGACTTCCGGCCGGAAAAGACAGGGTCCCCTTGTATGGCCATTTCAGAACAGTAGTTCGTGTATGGGTCAGGGGGCTTCTTGAGCTGACAGGAGGAGAGGAGAGGCCACTTTTGTTTGTTCCCAGAGGGGAGGGACCGGATTTGGCTTGGAGTTGTTCTGGGTGGCCTGGAGCCAGGGGTTTCCTGTTGCCTCCTGGAGGGGACATATTGCCTGATGTCAGTCCTTTTCCTTAGAGGGATGTCTGACTGGTCTCAGGGTGAGGACAGTCCTCAGGGCCTTTCTTCATGACTTTGCCCCTGGTCGGGCAAGCTCTGGACTCTCTGGGGCCTTGGCCAACAGGCCACCCGGAAAAAACACGCTGCCTGCTTGGGCGCCTCTGGCTCTCAGCTGAAAACAAAGGCTGCTCAGAGTGGGCTGGCTTCTGTCCTTTGGGAAGGTGATGGGGAGGGTGGGCCTCCAGAATGCTGCCCTTTCCACCCGGCTAGGCTGTGCTGTAGCAGCGCATATCTGAGTAAACTCTGGGCCAAAGGGACCTCAGGGTGCTCTGAGTCTAATTTCCCTCCAGAACACGTGGGCTGGTAGGAGACCATTCCCTCCCAAGCTATGAGACCCAATCGATGCTGTATTCCCAATTTACGTATGTAATGGGGCCATCGACCCAACCAGTGGGTCTGAGGGTCAGTTCCCTGCCCCCACATGGCCCACATCCCAGAGCTGGCCAGAGCAGAGTGGTTTTGGCAGCCTCGAGCTGCAGCTGCCACAGCCACTGATGGCCATCCCAACAATCTCCTTATCTCTGTATGGAGAGAGGATGGGAGCCAAGCCTGCCTTCTATCCAGGTAGCTCTTGCCTGTTCTGGTGTGGGCATAGCAGGGCTATGTCTGGCTCACCTGCGTCTTAGTATCACAAAGGGAGCTAAGTGACACCGTCCAGGGCAAGGGTCTAGGGGTTCCTGGAGGACGCCCTGTCCTGTCCATGCACAGCAAGTTAGGGCTGTAGAGAGCCAGGTTTGGCTGCATGGAGGATCCAGGCTCGCTGCCCAGCAGCAGCAGCTCCTGGAGGAGGGAGAGGCTCTCAGAGTAGTCTGGGCTCCCTGGCCCTAGCGTTTGCCAAGGTTGTCCAGAGGAGGCTTGGCCCCAAAGGGACCACTGGACCACTCTTGAGAAAGAAAGGCTGGAGAGTTGTTTCTGCTGTCCTCAGAGCCGAGTGCCAGAACCAAGCAAGCATAACACCCCTCCCGCCTCCCCCGCCACTCTGGCCTGGCCTCTTCCCTTTGGAATTCCGGCCCTGCTCTCAGCTTAGGCCCTTCTTCCTGCCCACTTCTCCACCCTTTTCCTGCCTTACTCCCTTGGGGAGGCCTAAGCTTCCGTCCGTTGGGATGTGGCTCCGCAGTCATAGCCCTGGAGGGAGGGGGGCTGGCGGGGAGCAAGCTCAGGATCCTCAGCTGCTAGTCACAAACCTTTGGCGCCAAACTGGCAGCTGGAGGCAGTGGGTGGAGAGAGATCTCAGGGCTTAGGACAAGGAAGCCAAATAGGGATTCCGTCCGGTGGCTCTTGCGGCAACCAGGACTGGTGGTCCCTCACCCGGTGCTGGTGAAGATCAAGGGCTTTTGTCTCAGTAGTAGGACCTCTGCTAGCTCAGTTAGGCTCTATGGGGAAGGGGACACTATGAGTGTGAGGCAGGTGTTTTAAGGAAGGATGCAGTCAACAGACATCAAGGGGTTAGACCTAGTGTGTGTGTGCGTGTGCTGAGACCATGTGGCTTGAGCGAGGAGAAAAGGGGCTCCAGGATGGCTGAGGGAGTCTCTGAACTAATCTTGGAGCCACCATGGGTGGGGTGGGGCGTGATGTCTACCAGGTGGCGTGAAATGATGGAGCTGCAAGAAGAGAAACAGGAATGCTGACCCAACCTCCTCCTCCTCCTCCTTCCTCCCCCCTCCTCCTCCCTACAGCTGAGAAGGTGAGCTCTCTGGGCAAGGACTGGCACAAGTTCTGTCTCAAGTGTGAGCGCTGCAACAAGACGCTGACCCCCGGGGGCCACGCTGAGCATGATGGGAAGCCTTTCTGCCACAAGCCCTGCTATGCCACACTGTTTGGACCCAAAGGTGAGCCAGGGTCTCAGCTAGGCCTGAGTCCTAGAACAGCTCCTATGGTTGCTGGGGGCGGTGGTGGTGTGTGAGCTTCATCTGCTCCTACCTCCTTCTCCTCCTTCCCTGTGCCCCTCCTACCCTGAAGAGTCATGAAGCAGCTTTAGAAGTTCTGCTGTGTGAGAGATGGGTGGGTGTGTGTCAAGGCCTCCAACCGTTAATCTCCGCCGGCATGCCTGCCACCTACAGGTGTGAATATAGGGGGCGCTGGTTCCTACATCTACGAGAAGCCTCTGACTGAGGGCCCTCAGATCACCGGCCCCATCGAGGTCCCTGTGGTGCGAACCGAGGAGCGGAAGGCCAGCGGACCCCCCAAGGGTCCCAGCAAAGGTGGGATGGACTCTGGGTGGGGGTTAGGTATGGGTGGCCAAGGTCCACCCTGACCCAACTGCACCCTTCCAGCCTCGAGCGTCACCACATTCACTGGGGAACCCAATATGTGTCCTCGATGCAACAAGAGGGTGTACTTTGGTAAGTGACTACCCAGTCTCCTGGTTGGGGGGGGGGTACTGCGCCTCAGGGGTGGGGTTACCACATCACCATCCTCCCTTTCAGCTGAGAAGGTGACCTCTCTGGGCAAGGACTGGCACCGGCCCTGCTTGCGCTGTGAGCGCTGCTCCAAGACACTGACCCCTGGCGGGCATGCTGAGGTAAGGGGTGCCATGGGGATGCAGGAGCCAAACAGGTCTTAAGGGAGGTGCAGGAGGAAGACCATGCTGGAGTAAGGATTGGGAACCTGTAGGGTGGGGGTAGGTTACTGGAAGCAAGGAATTCTGCTGCCGTCACACTCCCTGACCTGGGATTGCCCTAGGCCACTAGAGGGCACATTCTGCCGATACTCCTTGGAGCTCTGCTATTCCTGTCAAAAGTGAGTGGGCCTGCACATGACCTAAGTTCTCAGGGAGCAGACTGACTGACAGTCTCACTGCATCTGGGGAAGGGAGGGGGGTGGGTCCGGCTGAGTACTCTTTCTGCACTGCCCACAGCATGACGGCCAGCCCTACTGCCACAAGCCTTGCTATGGAATTCTCTTTGGACCCAAGGGTGAGTATAGTCGGGGGGTAGAGGACATGGGGACCTCTTTCCTTCCCCAGACCCTTGTTTGTTCCTGCTCAGCCACCCCTGCCGCTTGTCTCCCCAGGAGTGAACACCGGTGCTGTGGGAAGCTATATCTATGACAAGGACCCTGAAGGCACAGTTCAGCCCTAGATCTGCAGATGCTGTCCTCAGGGTCGCCTACGGGACCCTGAGGGAAAACGACCCGCTGCCTAGCCCTGCCTCAGTGTGTCTTGCCTGCAAACCTGGGGGCCTGAGTGCTTGAGTTGGAAGTCTGCTGGGTAATGTCCAGAACAGCCCAGAATTCCAATGCTATTTCCTTGTCACTTGTCACCTCAGCACCTCAGCAGTTGTTACCCAACTGCCCCTTTGTGTCCGGGTGCCCCCCGTAGCCTCATGTGTCCTATGCCCCCGTGCCCAGCATTCTGTCTGTCCCTCTGTTCCCATGTTCCCGATAGCTCTCCGAGGTGGCGCTCCTATGATATCCCTGTTGCCCACACATGCCCACCAGTATTATTTATGCTCTGCTTGCCGGTGATGGCCATGAGCTCACAGCATTCCCAGGGTGGCAGCACCCCCCCAACCACCCAACCACCCCCCCACCCCCCACCCGGAGCCCTTTGCTGGTTCCCACACTACTCCCTACCTGCCCCTCACGTGGTTCACAGCTACGGAGACTTTTGCTGTCAATAAATGGTTTGAGGATTGCAGGACCCAGTGTGTGTGTGTGTGTGGGGGGTAGGTGTGAACCCAAGACAGAGTAGCGACCCTTTGTCTCTTCACAGATGTTCCCTGGCATTCCTGGGCCCGGTTTTGATAGTCAGACACATTTCTGAACTGGAGAGACTTGATCAGGCATCAATGCCAACGTTGAAATGTGTGGGAAGTGGGGGGGAGGGGGTGTCTTGGACCAGGGGTCCAGATAATGACAGATGGGATCCATTAAAGACACACTGAAGCATTTAGAGGTGTGTTATATACATGGGGACGAGCCTAGGACCCTGGGACACAGCTCCGGGCACTGGATCCTTGGTATATGAGGTCCGACTTGAGAACAAGCAGGAGCCATGTGATAGGGCCTGGAGACAGGTGACCAGAAAGGTCTTGTGCCGAGTGTGGAAGGCTGGTGAGAGCTGGGTGGGGCCTGGCAGTCCACAGGGCAAGTGGGTGGGCCACGAACAGAATGGGGACTGTCGGCTAGGCGAGGGTGTGACTGGGTTTGTAGTGAGGTAGTGAATTGGGCCTTCTCATGCGGCCCAGGGTCTGGGACTGGAACCGGCTTCTCGTCAGTGGGTGTGTCCTTCCTCCACTTGTTTTCCCCGAGTGCCCACTAGACGGCGCCCCTGTATTTCATTTTGACGTTTTTGGGGACATCATCTGATTGGGGCCCCATGTAGTCCTGCTCCATTTGCAGTCCAAGCCTCGGGTACCTAAAGCGTTTGGGGCAAGCAGCTCCCAGATCTGGTCACTGCCATGGAGCACGAAGTCTTTTCAGGCTCGACCCTGACCTCTTGTCCGGCCTTCTAGGCCGTTGACCCTGCCTGGTGTGTCTGGGCCTACTGTCCTGTGGGCGACGCTGCGCCCCTGGCCGCGCAGCATGGGTCGGCTCCGGTGTCTGGAGCTCTCCACGCTCGCCCAGGGGAGCAGGGGAGCGCCAGCAGGTATTGGGCTCTGGGGCTCCCCCTCTCCCCCGAGACCCCGCTTCTTGGCTGCACATTTTGGATTGAGCCGGGCAGCCCCCCCGCGCGCGCTCTTGCTGGTTGGCGATGCGTGGGGGTGGAGGGGACGATGAATTGCCTGCGCTCCCCTACGGAGCAGGAAGACTTCCACCAGCTCGGCCTGGAGGAACACAGAGGGGGCGGGCCCTCAGCGCTCCCCAACCCCGGGCGGGACCTTTGAAGGAAAGAAGGGGACTCCCCTGGCTGGGCCACGAGGGCAGGGGTCTTCCCAGGGCAGGCGCATCCATCCATCCCCGCCCTGCGGCCAGCTTTGCTGTGCATCAGAGGGGCGGGGCAGGATCTGGCCTTTTCCTGCCGGGGAAGATGACGCGCTGCGTGGTGTTTGTTTCCAAGGAGTTGTCGTGGAAACGTGGCGGCGCTGCGACTGTTTGTCTGGGCCTTGTTGCCAGGCGGTGTCCACTGCATTGCCAGGTCGCGTCAGTGGCACCGGCTTCTGATGCACCCGAGCCGGAGGAGAGAATGGAAGCCTTTGTCTCTGGCATCCGCCCTTCTCTGGGAGAGTGCCCTGAGCTTCCATCTCCTAAACGAACGGACGCCTAGCCTGGGGGATGCCTCTAGATGCCATCTGACCGCTTCACCTCATCCCAAATTCTGCCAGCCGAGGCCAGGACCTCACAAGGAGCCTCAGCCCCGGCTGCTCTGCACAGTTTAGACGTGTTCCGGGAGTTCCCCTGACACACCCTACCACCCACCCACCGCCCACCTTTGTAGGCTTGCCGCACTCTTCACCAAGGCCCTCCCACAGCCCCCTCTGGACTCCTGCTGGTATGCTCAGAGGGGCTTCTTTGTGGGGTGCACAACCTCTTTCTCTGTCCCTCTCTCTCTGTCCCCCCCTCCACTTAGTTTTATATCCTCCGACCAACATTCCAGACCACCAGTACCCTCCCGCCTGCCTTCCTTGTGTCTTCTGGGCCAGTGACACTTCTGCATCAGCCCTGGCGACCCCTCTGCCGGGGTCTTCCTCAAGCTCCTGGCTGTCTGCAGATCCTGTTTATCTCAGGGTCTGGCATGGCTGGTCTTGCTCTTTGGCTGCTGGCTGAAGCCTGTGGGCAGGGGATCCAAAAGATCACCGTGTGCACGCCAGTGCTCTGGCTACGGAGTGGGTGCGGTGCAGGCTGGCCAAAGCCCAGGGCGCCAGGTGTAGGCGGCTCTTTTTCCAAGGGCCAGGCTAGCTCTGGAGGTGGGCTCCAGGCCACAAGCAGGCCTCTGCGGCTGCTCTGGGGGAAGCTGGAATGCCAGGCAGTTCTGCAGGAAGCAGTGGCTGGGCACAGGGCCCAGCTGCACGGAAGGCAGGGTTCAGGGGACCCTGGATCTGACCAGATTATGGGTCCTAGATAGGGAATCCAGTCCTGCTGGGAGAAGGGTGGTTAAGGACCCCCCTACTACCACTCTCAGCTACCAACCTCCTGGCCTTGTCATGTTACTTCTGGAAAAGGAGAAAGTTCATTGCTGACCCTCTAAGCCCAAGGGGCAGAGGAAGGACAGTGTTCAACCCCCTCTCACTGGCCAGCCATCCCAGCAGGCCCACCCTAGGGCCAGATCTTATGCCAGACGGGGGTCCCCTGAGACAAACTGCTGAAAATAGGTCCTGGGAACTTGTACATGCCCTCAACTGGTCTGAGGGAGGGTGGGCCCCAGGGAGGCCTGTCCTGCCTCTGAACATGCAGGGCTCGGCATGTTCTCTGGCAGCATGTGCACCTGAGAGCAGAGGCCATAGGGCAGGCTCAGCTGACCTCTAGCCCTTAAATGAACATCCCCACATGTGACTACACCCTCAGTTAGAGCCAGCAGCAGATAAGAGTAGTTTTTACCACACTGCAGAGGCCCTTCCCTGAGTTGCTGAACTTTCCTGATGGGAGGGGGTATTGAGATTCTTCAGTGGTCATCCAGCCCACAGGGCCCACCCCTACCTTCTCTGGTTGGCCTCAGGGAATGGTATATCGTAGCCAGTGGAGGGCGCATGGGTGTGTGCAGAGAAGGCTTGAGCACCAATATGACTCTGCAGCCTCCCCTCCCCCACACCCTCTATGCTGCCCTGGTACACACAGTGTGTGCCCTGTGAGTGTTTGGGCAGAGCACCCCAGGCCTCCATACTTGACTTCCTGGTCAGTTGTCCACCTCCAGAAATAGCCTGGGATACGAGGAAGCAGGTGAGAGTGGAGCTGGGCCTCAGGGAGGCTGGCAGGGTTTGGGCACCAGCTGAGCCTCAGCCGAGTTGGGTTGAGAGCTAAAACTAGAGGTCCAGATAGAAGCAGCAGCAGGGAACATTTGCTGACACTATGGAAACTTTGAAACAGTTCTCCTTGAGTGTGTGTGTGTGTGTGTGTGTGTGTGGTGTGTATGTGTGGTGTGATGGGTGTGTGTGGTGTGTATGTGTGGTGTGATGTGTGTGTGTGTCTGGTGTGTGTGGTGTGATGTGTGTGTGGTGTGTTTGTGTGGTGTGTATGTGTCTGGGGTGTGTATTTGTTGTTGTCTCATTTAGCCCAGGCTAACCTTAAATGTTTGTTTTGTTTGTTTGTTTTTCCAGACAGGGTTTCTCTGTGTAGCTTTGGAGCCTATCCTGGCACTCGTTCTGGAGACCAGGCTGGTCTCGAACTCACAGAGATCTGCCTGCCTCTGCCTCCCAAGTGCTGGGATTAAAGGCGTGCGACCTTAAATGTTTTATGTAGCTGAGGCTGACTGCCTGATCTCCTTGCCTCCACCTCCAAGTGCTGAAAAAGAGTTCTCAGGCCAAGAGCAGGCTCAGGCCTCAAGGTCTTTTGGTACAGCTTGGGGGGGGGCTTCTCCCTTCCTTCCTTCCTTCCTTCCTTCCTTCCTTCCTTCCTTCCTTCCTTCCTTCCCCCCTTTCTCTCTCTCTCTCTCTCTCTCTCTCTCCTCTCCCTCCTTCTTCTCTTTCTTTCTTTCTTTCTTTCTTTCTTTCTTTCTTTCTTTCTTTCTCCTTCTTTCCTTTTCTTTCCTAAGCAGGGCTTCTCTGTGTAGCCCTGGCTGTCCAGGAACTCATTCTGTAGACCAGGCTGTCTTCTGCCTCCCAAGTGCCTGGATTAAAGATGTGTCCCTTAGTGGGGCAGTGGTGATGCACACCTTTAATCCCAGCACTCGGGAGGCAGAGGCAGGTGGATCTCTGTTTGAGTTTGAGACCAGCCTGGTCCACAAGAGCTAGTTCCAGGACAGGCTCCAAAGCCACAGAGAAACCCTGTCTTGGAAAACCCAGAAAAAAAAAAAAACTCACCAAAGTCATAACTCACATCAAAGTTAGGTGAGATTCAGGGTAACCTTGAAGCACTTGCTTCTGGCAGAGCACCGACATTATTTCAGACATAACATGAACAAATAGTTTCAACTTAAACCTTTTCCAGCTTATGGTAAGTTTATTTAAACATTAATTATTCTGGTTAATACATCTGGACCATGATCAAGGTCATGGAAATCTCAATTGTGTTTCCAAGGCAGACATGACTTTTGAGGGACTAAAAGGCCGAGACCTAAGTAAACAAAGATGGCATTACATTGCTTATCACTTCATCGCCATCCCTGGCTTTTTCTCCTCTGTGTGCAACAGAGTCTTAGAGCACACTCAGGACTTCAGAGTCATCTTTGGAAATAGAGGTGCATTTACCTTCACATGGAGTTATATGGGTGTGGTAAGAGTCCCCATCTAGCTAAAAAAAATCCCCATAAAGCTAAAATACCTCAATCTCAGCAAAAAAATCTTGTTTTTCTTTTTCTTTTCTCTATTCCTTCCTTCCTTCCTTCCTTCCTTCCTTCCTTCCTTCCTTCCCTTTCTTTCTTGACCAGATCTGGCTCTGTAGACCAGGACATTGAACAGGTGACCTTTCTGTTTAGGGTTCTGGCACGGCCCTCACCCACCACAAGCCTGTGGAACTGTACCAGCCTGTGGTTGTCTTTGTGTCTGAATCCAATGTCTGGGAAAACTCTGTGTACCAACAAAGAAGATATCAGCCTTTGGCCTCTGTCTTGACACCCTCCCATGATGTAACCATAGCAACAGGAAACAACATTACGGGGAGGCCAAGAAGACTCATTCTGGCTTTTTGGAGGGAAGGCTCCTTAGTGCAGGGTGTGCCCTGAATCCAGGAAGGAGCTATCTCTGGGGTGGGGCAATGGATGGAAGGAAAATAGCCAGGGTTATTGACCAACCTGCCTTAGCGAGTGTCTCTTGGGTGAGAGGTGGGAAGGGTCTGTCAAGGAGTCCTGGGGTTCAGCTGGAGAGAAACATGGACAGCCATTTGCTCTGAGGCCACATACAGGACCCTAGAGCCATCCCAAAGGACATTCCCCACCCCCCCCACACACAGGTATGCCTGCCGGCCCTGGTTATGCATGTGAATCCAAGCACTCAGCCTCTGGCACACTCCCCTCTAGAGGGAGGCAGTCTGCCAGGTGCCCTGTGTCTCCACCCAGCGCATGGCCCTGGCAGGCAGTAGTTGGCTTCTTCCACGGACAGTGAAGTAGTGTGCTTTGTTTGTGGCTAGGCCCCAGAATCTGGCGACAGAGACACCACCCTTTCAGATGGTTCTGGGCCTCCCCTGGTCTCGATATCAGTCACCAAGGGTTTGTTCAGAATTCCCCTCCAGAGCCTCTGCCCATAGGGTGCCCACCTCTGTCCCCCCCCCTCTCCTCTGTAGACTAGGTCTACAGGAGCTACCAAGTTTGGACTGTTTTTTTTTCACCAGAAGGGCTGAAGACTATGATAAGTGACTAAGGGAGGGTTGGGCTGGTGGCTGTAAGTCCAGAAACCACTCAGTAATGCCAACCCAAGCCTCACAGTGGGTCTTCAGTAACGGCAGGCTAGAGAATGGATGTCCATCCTTGTAGGGCCTGTGTGCACCCTGCTCTGGATCCCCCAGCTGGCAGTAAAGGGCTTCAAAATGTCTTTATAGATCTGGGGATTTGTGGAACCCCGGTTTGGAGCAAACCTGTGCCCTCAAGTTAGGGTCCCTGGGAGGAGGGTAGAGTGTTCTGGGGAGGGGTGTTTGCACCTGTGGGCATGGCTCTTGTATTAGACACAGTGCATCTGTAACCCCACAGCTTAAGGGCTCTGAGGTGAAGTTATCCAGATCCTTGAGGACTGAAGACAGCTAATGGGTAGGTGAGTGTGAACAAAAGGCTCAGTCAGGGTTGAGCCCAAGACACAGGGTCCCTGGGCATTGTCAAGGATGGTTTTGTGAGCTGAAAGAGTGGAACCTGGACTGGCCCTGAGATGATGTCTTGTTTTGAAAGGAGTGTGTCAAGGGGCAGATGAAGACTCTGGTAATAGGGCGTGTGAAAGGAGGTCCACATGTTAGGACTGGTTAGTAAGTTCCACAGCACAGGGAGATGAAGGGTGGGAGCCGAACGCCCAGCTAACAGCAGTCACAGCATCAGCCTGTTAGGCAAGGGGTCAGAGCCCCAACCAAGGTGGAGGCCTGAATGTGGTGACCACGATGGTCTGCAAATCTACAGAGCTCTCTGAAACGCAGGTTCCCTGGGCCAGTGCAAACCCAGTAGCCCTCCTTATTTACTGTAGGGGTAGTCCAGTCTCTACCTGGTACCAATCACGGCTCAGCCTCCTCCTTGGCTGGGCGGTGGACTTGGACCGCTGAGCCCTGGGCGCTTTCTCAGAGATAAGGACAGAACGTCTTCGCTTGTGCCTCAGGCATCAGGGAAGCGACCTGGGCGTGGCCTCGCCTGCATTCCTTGTTTTGACCTCCAGTCTCCAACCTCAAGTTGGTGGGTCCTCAAGCTTAGATTCCGTTGTCTCTGTGGCGGGGAAGGGCTTTCTGGATGGGAGTCCCCTCTTCTGAATTCCCCTGGTTAAGTTGTGGCTGCAGTCCAGTCAGCTGGCAAAGGTCAGGGTGTTCACTTGCTTCGGCCAGGCTAGACCTCCTGGCGTCTGCGTGGGTTAGATCTGGGAAGGGCTGGGGGTGGGGTTGGGCTACAAGGCTGAGACTCTGAATGCCCTCCACACTCTAGAGAAGGCAGGATCAAAATATATGCAAATCCTTAATGATAATTTGCATCTATCTGTGCTTTATTCGTGTGTGTGCGCGCGTGCGCGCGCGCTCGAGTGTAAGTGTGTGCGCGCGCGTGTGTATGCGTGCGCACTTGTGTGTGCGCGCGCTTGTGTATGTGTGTGCGTGCGCGTGAGTGTGAGTGTGTGCGCGCGCGCGCGCGTGTGTGTTTTGAAAAGGGGGTCTCACACTAGAGAGCAGACTAGCCTCACCAGTTTTGGTAGCACGGGCAATCACACCACGCCCGGCTTTACTGAACTTCGGAAGTTTCCTGTGCCCACCCCGCTTCCTACAAGCTCTCGCAGGTGCAAGGCGCAAGGTGGCCCTGATAGGGCATTTCTTTCGAGGGAGGACGGACGTCTCCCATTCAGGACCGCAGGCTTGCCCTGCCCTAGGCGGGGGGCGGGGCCTGGGCCCGCGGGAGCTGCCTGGCTCCTCAGAGGGTCCCCGAAGACCCAACGCCCCTGCATGGCACTTGGCCACTTTGTCCTGCCAGAGACGAGCCTGGACCAGATGACCATTCTTGGCCAGCCGGCCAGGATCAGCGATCCCAGGGGTCCAAGTCCCGGACAGAGGGGGCGGGGGGCGGGGGCGGGGCCTTGGAGGGCAGGGCCGCGGGGTCCCTGAAAAGCGCGGACCAGGCGGACACCACCCAGTCCGGAGCCTCCAACCTACCTACTTCCTTCTAGTTGCAGCCACTCGTGCAGGACCAAGTTCCGCCATGCCGAAGTGCCCCAAGTGCGACAAGGAGGTGTATTTCGGTGAGCACGCTCGGGTCCCCCCGCCCCACTCTCCGCATGCCCGCGGGCGCACAGCAGGCGGGTCGCGGAAGGTGCCCTGGGGGTGGACCGGGCTGGGTGGTTCGGGTGGGCCGGAGTGCCTAGAGTCCCGGGCATCGCCTAGGATCGAACCTGCGGACCTTGAGGGCGGCGTCAGGGTGGGACGACTTGGTGTCAGATGGAACCGACTTCTCTGCCCACTCGCTGTCCTAGTTTCTGGGGCGGTCTCTTGGCCTCCTTGCCTGTGGGTCTCCAGCTCTCCAGAGAGTCCCATGCTTTTGGGTCTGCCCCTCTCTGTGCGACCCTCGCCTCTGCATCCGCCTCTCTCCGGCCTTCTCTCTGCGCGCCCTGGGCGGGGTCCCTGCGGGATAGGAAGGAACGCGGGTCTGGGGCGGCCCCTCCCAACGCTAAGTAGAAACAGACGCGGAAAACCACGTCCGGGGGTGCGATCTCGGGTGTGCTCATTTACTTGCTTCGCGCGCCCTTGGGTCCCCCCACAAGAGGGTGTTTGAGCAAGGAGTGTACCCTCGTCCCCGCTGCGGCCGGTGCCTTCAGGCTCATTTGCCCAGCAGCCAGCACCGAGGGCAGAGGACTTAACCCAGTCGACCCGGCCTCTCACACCCTCCAGACCTTCTCTCTCTAACCCCACCCTGCCTTGTTCCTCAACTTGAAGGCCTCCTCCTCTCCAGCCCTACAAGCAGCCCTCAGGGGTCACAGTCCTGTGGTAGCGCTTGAAAATGTCCCGCCAATGAGCTGGGTTGGGGTGGCCCAGGCACTTGGGAGGCAGAGGCAGGAGACTCTCTGTAAGTTCAAGACCAGCCTGGCTTACAATGCGAGTTCCAGGACAGCGAGGGCTGTAACACAGAGAAACCTGTCTCCAGGAAACCTGAGGCAGAGGGGGAGGAGGGATCCCTCCAGTAAGGCTTACCCTTACTGTGCCACAGGACTGACGTGAGAGTCCCAGAGGTGGCCCCTCTCTGGAGCACAGGGGCAGTCTGGGAACCCGGGGTAGACTACCACATTGAGAGAACCGAGCATGGGTGTGCTGTGCACAGCAGAAGAGGGTCTGCAGGGACCCTGGCTTCTCATAGTGGGTTTGTGCCTTTGCAGCCGAGCGGGTGACATCACTA
This sequence comes from Cricetulus griseus, assembly GCF_003668045.3. NCBI lineage: Eukaryota > Metazoa > Chordata > Mammalia > Rodentia > Cricetidae > Cricetulus > Cricetulus griseus. The sequence goes on along the minus strand of NC_048598.1, from coordinate 180,898,787 downwards.
GGCAAGGACTGGCATCGTCCCTGCCTAAAGTGTGAGAAATGTGGGAAGACACTGACCTCTGGGGGCCATGCCGAGGTAAGGGACTGCTAGGGGCAGAGGGAGGATGGGGAGGCGGGGGCAAGTCGGAGAGGGGCGTGGCTGAAATGAAGGCACCCTGTCGTGTTCTTTTCCTTGCAGCATGAAGGCAAGCCCTACTGCAACCATCCCTGCTACTCAGCCATGTTTGGGCCCAAAGGTATGTTGTTGGGTCTCTAACTGGCTCCCACGTCAGCTGCCCCTCTCCCCCAACCTATTGATCCCCTATTTATTTCTGTTTTTTTTTTTTTTCAGGCTTTGGGCGAGGTGGAGCCGAGAGCCACACTTTCAAGTAGACCCAGGTATAGCCACATCTCCAATTGCACCCAGTCCGCCCATCTCCAGGATAGAGGGTCAGCCCTATTGGAGTGAGTAACAAAACTTGGAGATGCACTCACAGATGTCTCTGTTTCTTCTTACAGGTTGTGGAAACTCCCCCTACCCGCCCAGGCACCTGCCAGGCCTTAACCCTAGACATCAGGGGCTCTCTGTAGCCCTTCATGCCATCAATAAAACCTGACCTTTTGGAAGGCCTGTGTGTGTTTGTCTACCAGTGTGTGTTGGGGGGATCGGGGGAGCGCTGCGACGCCGTGGCAGGAGTTCAGGCCTACCTCTAACTTTAGGATCCACAAAATTCCTGCAGCCCTTTGTGGCTATGGCCTGGGGTGAGGCCCTGGCCAACAGGGTCAGCGGGAACACGGAGCCTGGGAGTGGGTGGGGCTGGCCACAGTTCAGAGGGTGAATCAGTGGGAGCCGTTACAGTTCCCTTTTCCAGATTCTTCTGGGGGGAGTCGTGTGGACTCCTTGCCTACTTCATTTCCACTTCCTGCAACTCCACCCTGTCCCCAGAAGTGTCCCCTTGTGGGTGTTCCTGCAGCTGCTCAACAGATACCACATCCATATTTGCCCCCCGCCCCCGCCCCCAGGGATGCCCTGGTGGCCTGGTGCGCTAATGGGATTTGAGGGCTGGTTTTGCGGCAGTAGAAAGGGCTTTCTGGAAACTCTTGTAGGGCCAGACAACTCTCGGCTTCCCCTACTCTCAGACCTCTCGCCGGCCATTCAAGATCCTTTTAAACTTAACAAGGCCACAAAGGTCTCAGCAGTGACCCTGGCTTTGCCTGCCTTAGTACTTTGGCACCTATACTGTAGGAATGAGCCCGATATTTAAGTCCTGTAAGTGGCCTATAGCAGTGTGTGTGTGTGTGTGTGTGACTGAGTGATCTGGAATCTCAACAGGGAGAGTCCGCAGCGCTTTCAGTGACAAGTTTCCTACCAGAAGGGGTGTGAGTGTTGGTACAGACCTCCAGGTCTCGGGTGTCCAACAACACCCGCAGAGGACCCTGAAGAGACCGGCATGGGTGAAGGGCAGAAGCTCCTGTTCTCCTATTGTCTTCCACCCTCGAGGACCCTGCATCATCCCAGGCCCCTGCACCCAGTTCCATGTCTCCCAACGGGGGCAGACTTGGGTGAACTCTCGGAAGCCTGAGGCCTGTAGGAACGAGTATGTCAGCTCATCATTACTGCAAAAGAGGCCCTGAGAGGCAAAGGGCTCCTTGAGGGTTTATCTGGAGTTCCTGAGCACAGTAGCCAAGATCTCTCTGTCGTCTTTGTGCTGGGAAGTGTGAGGGTGTGCAGAAGCAGGGCCCTAGACCCAGGGCGGTCGGGACAGGTAGAGTCTAGCTGGGCTTGGCCATTTGGCACCAGCAGCCCTAGCTGCTTGCTTGGCAAGGGCCCAGGAAGGAGGACAGCCTGCGGCAGCATAGCCGAGGGCACCCAAGTGAGCAGAAGAAAGTCTGCAGCAAGATGTCACATGCGGGGGGAGGGGTAAAGCGGGGAGCAGGAGCACGGGGAGGGCTGTAAAGGTGGGCCAACAGCCCCGCCGCACTTCCGGAGGGCGTGGCCACCCTGCGGACGCGGTTAAAGTGGCAGGTGCCTAGGGTCCTTCGCCCCTCCCTCTGACCTCAGTTTCCTCTTCCGCACCGCACCCTCTCCACCTGCCTCTTTCCCGGAGGCTGTGGCTCTATTGAAAGGTAGAGCGCGCACAGCACCGTCCACTGTCCGTCCCAGCTATTTCTGGTGACACCGAGTGCACAAAGCTTGGCTGGTGCCCGCTGGAGCGTACAGGCCCCCGCCCCCGCCGTGCGCTCCCCGCCTTTGGTCGCCTGCAGGCTCGTCCCCGGATCCCGTGGGCAGCGTCCGGCCGCTGTCCCGCCCCCTCCACGCAGACAGGAGCATTTGATGTGGTCTTTCCTCCCCGGCCTCGTCGCAAGCCTCATGCCCATGGCTGAGCATTAATTAACTAATTAATTCCTGTCCGCCTGTGGCGCGGCCTCTTTCCCCGCGGCACGCTAACCAGGTCGGACTCCGGGCTCATTGTAGCTAGCGGCTGTGCACGTCTACGTGTTTCCTGGCCGGGTTCCCGCGGCTTAACCGGGATCGACACCCCGGTGCGCGAAACCAAGTGCAAAGCTAAAGAGACGGCCGCAGCCTTCTCCAAACAGAATCTCCCTCAAAAGCTCGACTTCTGGTGGCCGGAGCAAGGATGAAGACGGGGACAAGGAGGTGTGGGGTTGCACAGGAGAGGGAGGATGCTTGCTTTCTCAACACACTCCTGGCGACGTGGCCCCCGGAACTCGCCACCCACTTTGCAGGGCTCCGCTTCTCCTCGCGGGTCCCCGGCGCCCCCTGGCGGCGGGCTCCGGGGCGGCTTCGCAGAGACACGCTCTCGGGGCTAGGGCGGAGCCTCCCGGGGACACTCGGGCGCATGCGCGCCCTCCAGCCCCGCGCCACCCGCGCGGGAGGTTGCCAAGGAGGTTGGTGACTAGCGGTGCTGATTGGCGAGTTCCAAAGTCCCGGGCCACGCCCACCAGACCCCGGAAGTGCCTGCCTACGGGATAGACTGGTCGTCACTCAAACGCCAGCCTGACCGCTCATTGGACCCGGGCAGAGAAGGCGGGCCCGTCCCAAGCGGCGATCCGTGGCTGGTCCCGGGCGGGCCCGGGCGGGCGATCCGAGGCTGCCTGGTGCTGGCTGCATGGGGCGGCGGGGGCGCCGGGTGGAAGGGGCGGCCAGGGCCCTGCCTGAGGCGATCGCTGCGCTGAGTCGGTCCCTGCCCGCTGGGCCCAGTCCCGAGATCTTCCGCCGGGCTAAGTTTGACCGTCCAGAGGCGGTGAGGCTACCGGGGTCGGGGTCGGGGTCGGAGTCGGGGATGGTGTTGTCACGGGCCGATGTAGGCGATACCTTGATGCCCGCTGACTGCCAACCTCCTTCGCTGCAGGCCCCAGCGCTCTGGCAGCTTCTCTTCCGCGTGCTCTCACCGCTTGCTGCAAACAATGCCTCCACCGACCTTGCACCAGGTGAGCCCCGCCCTCCCTGAAAGCCGCGCCCCAGGGCCCTTGTTGCCACTTCCCCAACTCGGTCGACCTCACTCTGCCCTAACTCAGTAAGTCCTCCTTTTTCAACTCCAAAGCCCCCTCCGGCAGGCACCCCCATCTCTAGCCGCTCTGTCCCGCCCACCTCCTGAAGTCTTGTTTTCCACCACCCTCTCCCTAGCTCACCCTGGCTGGCAATGGCTCTGAGACTGGCCAACCGTTCACAGACATCCTGCCCCCGGGCCTCCTTTGTCCACTCGGAGCGGGTTCTCAGCTTAGGGGTGCACCCGGGTCCCCGGAAGGATCCAGGTGACATCTCCAGGTTGGCACCCCCTGACCTGGTGATTTCCTCCTACTCCAGAGGCCCAAGCCCGCGTGGTGAAGTCAGCACTGGTCTCCCAAGGCTACCCTAGGTCTGCGCTGTTGCAGTCTCCCGAGGGTGGTTCTCAGGGGAGCCGGGAACTGCTGCTGGCCCTGTCCTGGCTCCTGGCACGAGGGCCGTGGCTTGAGCAGCTGCTTGCCCAGACCCGTGTGCAGTTGGGTGATGAGTTGCCCCAGTGTGAGGTGAGTATGCAGTGAGGCTGTATGGGTTTCTCTGTGGTCCCAAGTGACATGGTATCTGCCCTTGATGCAGTCTTCAGAAGGGCTCATCCAGCTTCCGGGCTGAGTATATATATATATATATATATATATATATATATATATATATATATGTAGGACATATATATATGATGTATATATGGGATGTATATATGGGATATATATATATATATACATATATAGATATGGTGTATATATAGGATATATATATATATGATGTATACATAGGATATATATATATGATATATATGTAGGATGTATATGTGTTGTATATAGGGTGTATATGGGATGTATATATGGGATATATGATATATATATATGTGTATATATATATATATATATATATATATATTCATGCTTCTATGTTAGCAGCACACCTCCCTGTCTGCTCCGCCCTTTAAGATGAGATGGGGTGTATAGCAGGGCTGACTCTTGTTCCCTCTCTAGTGTGATATCCTGGCCAGCCGTGAAATTCCTGCACCCCACGTGCAAACAGAGAGACCGGTGGATCTCCGACTAGTGGAATGGTTGATGGGAAAGCTGCGGTTTAGGTGGCGTTGCCTTATGTCCAGTCAGCAGGAGCAGTGCACCCTCCTCAGCAAGGTAGCCCAGGCACACGGCTCTCCATACTGGACCCATTTACCCTGTGCTCTGCACTGCCTTTCCCTGTGGTCTGTCTCTGTCAGCACTCTTGGCTCACTGGACCCACCGCTGGGGTCCCCCAGCTCTGGCCCGTAGGCTAGGCCTCCCCTTTATCAGCGGAGCAGGGCCCTGCGCACATTCCGTGTGTCCTCCTGGTGATCGAGGTGTGGAAGCCCTGGGTGAAACTGCCTCGTGTCCCAACTCTGCATCCCCTTGCCCCGGCATTACTGGTTCACCCTGAGCCCGGCTCTGTCCTTCCTGGTTATAAGTGGTCTCTAAGGCGCCCACATCCAGCTGAGAGAGATCTGGCTGCAGGGTGGTTCCACAGCCTGGGTGTATCACTTTGTTGCAGATCCACCTGTACACCAGTGGGTGTCACAGCCAACAGAGACTTGGCCATCTTTCTGTTGCCGAAACAGAGATGCTCAGGGACCCAGAGAACGGTCAGCAGGTGAGTGTTGGCTGGGTACTGGAGTGGGTGCTGCTGCCTGGGGTGGGGCGCAGTCTGTTGGGGACTCCTGGGCTAGGATTAGGCTTTGACTTCTGTGTCTCTGGGTATTTTCCAAACCCACTGTCATTCGCTATTGTGGGTGACCAGTATGTCCCTTAGGATTCTCCCTGTTCCATTGATGCCCAGGAAGGCAGACTAGGTATTGCATGCGCCTGTTATCTGTCCAGGCACTGTCGGGGTTGGAGGGGTGCCGTGTCCAGGAGGGGGGACCACTGGGAGGAACACTGATCTCAGGTCTGGAATGAAGCTGCCAGCTCTATCTGATGTGTCTGGAGCTGTTAGAGGGCGAGTATGCGTGGGGATAGCTAGCTGCTCTTCAGAGCCTGGGGCTAGGCTCTCCAGGGGTCTGCGTGGGGAGGTCTACTGAGGTAGGTCAGTGTACAGGCCCTGGTTGTTTGTAGGCCTCAGTTCTGCTTTGCTGCCCAGGAGCCATTTGGTTCTTGGCAAGCCCGGCTGCCCTAGGCAATGGGCTTCTGATGTTCCCAAGTATACCTAAATCTTAAGAGAGTCTGGGGGCTGGAGAGATGGCTCAGAGGTTAAGAGCACTGACTGCTCTTCCAGAGGTCCTGAGTTCAATTCCCAGCAACCACATGGTGGCTCACAACCATCTGTTATAAGATCTGGTGCCCTTTTCTGGTGTGCAGATATACATGGAAGCAGAATGTTGTATACATAATAAAAATAAATAAAATAAATAAAAAAAAAGAGAGAGAGCAGACCTGGAAGACAGCAGGCCATGAGACCTGGTGATGAGGTGGCTACTGTCTGAGGCTGAGAAGAGCATCAGTATTGGCCCCATCCCAGCTTCTCCCAGGATATTCAGTTCTTCCCACTTGTCCCCCTCCCCCCATTGTGCTGACCTTCCTCCTTGTCTTTCTAGGGCCCAACTCACCTATCACTGGTTTCTTCCTTTTGGTCAGCTTATCTCTGGGGTTTACTGGTTAGGTCCAGCACTGGTCATCACTTAAGGGCTAGACTATAGACCATGCCGAGTGGTTGACTGGCTGTTGGCATTGGACATGTATTGCAGCCAAGCTGGAGCTCAGCTTGGGTGACATCTTCTTCTAGGCCCAACTCCCTTCCTTCTGTGGCCCAGGACTGTACTCCTCCACCTTGTCAAAAGTCTGTCCTGTCCTGTGGCTGGGCAGGTGGGACTGGAGGATCAAGGGGTGAGGATCAGATGGCTAGAACCCTGGTTTCCATGGTTTCTGTCATCTTGCCAGGCTCATACTGCAAGGCTGGTTGGGAGATTCCAGATTGGGGCTTCTGTGCCCTGGGTGCTTTTGTTGTTGTTTTTGTTTTTTCGAGACAGGGTTTCTCTGTGTCCTGGAACTCACTTTGTAGACCAGGCTGGCCTGGAATTCACTGACATCTGCCTGCCTCTGCCTCCCAAGGTGTGCACCACTGCCTTTAATCCCAGCACTCTGGAGGCAGAGGCAGGTGGATCTCTGTGAGTTTGAGGCCAGCCTGGTCTCCAGAGCGAGTGCCAGGATAGGCTCCAAAGCTACACAGAGAAACCCTGTCTCGAAAAACCAAAAAAAAAAAAAAAAAAAAAAAGGTGTGTGCCACCACCACTTACCTGCCTGGCTCTCTGGGTGGTTTGTTATGCCTTGCTGTGAACCAAGTGTGTTCACCTGGTCTGGTGTCTGACCATTGGTGCCAGCTGGACCTGTATCCCTGAATAAATCCTGGGCTGAGCCCAGCCTGTTAGGGCCAGTGCTTGGCCTTGCGGTGCTGAGACAACATTTGAAGATCCTTTTGTTTTATTTTTTACTTTCATCCATTCTTTGTGGATTTCACATCATGCATTCTGATTCCACTTATCTCCCCATTTCCTCAAATCTGCCCTAGCTGCCCCCCCCAATCAAAACCATTTTTTTTTTTTTTTTTTCCTCGAGACAGGGTTTCTCTGTAGCTTTGGAGCCTGTCCTGGCACTCGCTGTGGAGACCAGGCTGGCCTCGAACTCAGAGAGATCTGACTGCCTCTGCCTCCCGAGTGCTGGGATTAAAGGCGTGCGCCACCAACGCCTGGGTCAAAACCAAATTTAAAAAAAAGAAAAATCAAAAAACAAAACCAAGCAAAAAATGGCCAGGTGGTGGTGGTGCCAGGGCAGCCTCCAAAGCCACAGAGAAAAACAAAACCCAAACCAAACCAAACAAAACAAAAAACCCCCAAAAACAAAACAAACCAAAAATAAATAAATAAATAAATAAAAAAGGAAGAAGAAACTTTGTCACGGAAGCTGTGCTGTGGCCCGTTGAGTCATACACAGTTTACCCTTTAGCCCATTCATTTTTACTCACAAGTGTTCATTGCCTGGAGTCATTGGTCTGGCTGGAGGCCTCTGGTTTCTGCTACACCACTGATCACACCACTGATCACGGCCCCCACAGGGGTTCCTCTTGGCTAGCTGTTGTTAGCCTGTGTCATGGAGATCCTGCTGTTTTTGGAACTGACTCCCTTGGATCACAGCCAGGTCCTCCCATGCTAAATCCAGTGCTGCCTGGGGCTTTGCTGTAGGACCACTGGGGGCGTGCTGGGAGGGAGTGGTTAAGGCACCTCTAGCCTCAGCAGCTTGTCTGTGCTGATGACACAGGACTGGAGTTAGGTGAACCAAGGCCACAGATCAGCTTCTTCCTGTGTGTGTTTGTTGGGGTGCTGGATAAAGCCTGGATCCAGCCCACCCACAGTCAGGTCCCGGGAGTTTCTGGAGTGACGCCTGCATGGGTGTATTAGCAGTCAGGCATGCATGCTGCTGCATCCCCAGTGCTTTCCCTTGGTCAGTGTAGAGTTCACGGCCTTCTGTTTGCACCCTCTGTGTTGTTGCTGCTACTGGGGAGGAGGTTCGGGGCGATAGCTGCATCAGGAGACTGCAGAATTGAGGGTGGAAGGTGGAGGGACTTATTTGCTCCTCCATCCCACACTCACAACCCCACAGTCTAGGGGCACGTGGCCTCCTGGGGATTATTCTTGGAATCTGTCTTATCTGCTTTTCTGATGGTGTGTTTAGGTACATTGTGGCTGTGGGTAGGGTCTTTGCTTTTTGGTGCTGGGTGGTAGGCCCGCAGACAACCCTGTGTGTCCCCCTCACCCTGATCTGGTCCCTTATGTCTCTCACCACTCTTCCACCTCTCTCCATGGCTATAGTGGCTCTGCCCCCTGTCTGTGTTGGGCTTGCCCCAGTGGACTGGCCTTGGCTAGCATTCAAGGTCTCTCTCCCCAGTTTCTCAGGCCATGGACCCTTCCTGCATCCTCTGTGAGGGGCAGGGGTATAGGTCTTAGGTCAGGAGGGCTTGGCCTGGGCTGTCTTCTGCAAGCGTCCTCTCTGGGTCCCCCATCCAAGTGTCAAGGGTGGAGCACTTAGGTTCTGTGTGGGTTGGGCCTCTGACTAGACTTGGCACCTGCAGGGCATCCAGAGGTACTCTCAATGTACAGACTACTAAGCATTCTGTCTTCTAGGAGGAGCAGGTGTGTTGGATGATCTGTGTTTAGAAGGGCGCCTCCAAGTTGGGGTTCCCAGCCAGGAGACCAAGGGAGGGAGACAAGGAGCTTCTGGCTCCAGCCAGTCAGTGTTCCTCAGGAAGGAGAGGTCAGAGCATGGGGATTGCTCTGCCCCTGATGCAAAGCTGCTAGTGAAGGACTAGCAGGCTTTGCTCTGCTGAGAGCAGGCTTTGCTCTGCTGAGGGCAGGCTTTGCTCTGCTGAGGGCAGGCAGTGGTTATCTTCTGACCTGGCCCCGCCCTTCCCTCTCCTGCATGAGCTGCGTCCCATGGCCCTGTCCTGTGCACAAATCCCCAGCACCTTTGGGGGTTCCCAAAGTTACATGGGATGGCCCAGCAGGCTCCGCAGTCTTGGGCCTCCTCATTTGTTCAGGCTTTGGGACAGCCTCTAGTCAGCGGACTGTTGGGCAAAGCACTCTGGCCAAAGGCCCCCTGGACTAGGGCTTGGCCTGGGAGGTGGTCAGGGACAGTCTGGCCCAGCTGTGTCTTTTTCTCTAGCTTCTGCAGGCACTGGAGAGTGAGAACATCCGTCTGGAGGCAGCTTTGGAGTGGCGGCGCTGCGAGCTGGTCTTCTGGCAGTGGATGGTGAGAAAGTCTTCCCTGCTGCCCCCACCCTTCCTGGCCCTGGCCTTGGCCCTGGCCGGGAGCCCTAGGCTCATTGGTGGTAGGGTTTGGAAGATCCTCCTACCTTGAGGAAGGAGGAGAGAGGGGGCTCTAAGGGGTCCTCTGCTCAGGACATCTTCTGGGCCTCAGCGGAGGCCTCATGTTTCTGGTCCTCACCTCTGGTTCTCCCAGAAGTCTTCTTTCTGTGCTTCCCTGAATGCTAGAGAAGTGGTAGCCGGGGAGTCATGAGCTGCCCTGTCCACAGTGGGACCTGGGGAGGCCACCCCTGCCCCATCGACGTCTACATCTTCTGTCCCCATGTGTGTCCCTGACCATCTCACTGGGGTCTCTGCAGGATACAGTTCTGGATGCCTGTTCGTTGGAGAGTCCCGCTGTGACCTCACAGCCCACAGTGCTGCCCATGATCTCTGAACATGGGCTCCGTGAGCTGGCGCTGGTAAAGCAAGAGTTGCAGGCCCTGCAGGAGGAGCTCCAGGAAGTGGCTGAGCCCCGGCGGGCGGCATGGGAAGCCCAGGTGAGCTCCCAGGCAGCTGCTGTGCCCCACTCTTCCCAACCCACCCTCCAGCCCTGCCTTTTTTTTCCCCCCTAATCTGGACGTGCTATTTTTTTTGGGGGGGGTGTGCATTAACCATTTGACTAAGTCTCTGGATGAATTACCTTACTTATTTGGATTAAATTTGATGGTGGATCTCTGTGAGTTCGAGGCCAGCCTTGTCTCCAGAGCTAGTGCCAGGATAGGCTCCAAAGCTACACAGAGAAACCCTGTCTTAAAAAAACAAAAAAAAAAGTTTAAATTTGATGGTGATATATTGGGACAGCAAATTCCAACAGCATCGGCTTGCAGGGAAGGGGCCCTGCCATCCTTCACTGCCACCTTCGGACTTTCCCCAGGGACCCCCATAGAGAGGTAGGCAACCCCGTGCAGACTGCCTGCCCTTGTAACCCCATTCCACCATGCATATGCCTGTTGGTCAGCCATACGGCCCCTGCACTCAGGAGGCAGAGGCAGGCAGATCTCTGTGAGTTTGAGACCAGCCTGGTCTACAAGAGCTAGTTCCAGGACAGCCTCCAAAGCCACAGAGAAATCTTGTCTCGAAAAACCAAAAAAAAAAAAAAAAAAAAAAAAAAAAAAAGAACCATGAAGGCAGAGCCCATGTAGCAGAGCACCCAGGACTCAAGGTGGCTCTTTGGGGTCTTTGGAGTGGCTTAGTGGCTGCGAAGACCTCGTCAGTGTGGCCTTCACTCCAGGCCTGCCATCTACAAGATCTTTTGATAGGGTCTGCCTTAAGGGTTAGAAGTAATACCCTATGCCCCCCCACCCCCACCCTAGCAGTGGGAAGACAAACGGTGGAACAGGTTGGTGGGGGACGCTGCACTGAATCCTGGATGTAGTGGGTGTCTCTGGAATCTTCCTTTATGTCCTGAAGGGTCTCACGGAATGTGGTAGACTAGAAAGAAACTGCCCAGTGGTCCAGCAGCCAGTAGGCCTGGAGCCCTGGAGAGTTGAGGTTAGAGATCCTGCTGCCCTGGGTTTTGGGTCCTTGTGTCCCAGCTGGTGCTGGTGTGGGCTCCAGGTACTCTCTGAGGGCCAAATGTTTTCAACCTAGCCAGTTGTTTTTTTTTTGTTTGTTTGTTTTGTTTTTATTAACTGGTCCCTGGGATGGCCTGTCTTTCTGTGGTGGGAATGATCCATGAGCTAACACCTGGCCTTCAAGTTCTGGAGCTGCAGGGTTGTTTGGCGCACCTGGGCCTGTCCGTCATCCTGGGAACAGAGCTGCCCTTGGCTCAGGTGCCTCTCTATCTTCTCTCATACAGGTTGGAGGCATAGGTCAGCGGCCAGAGTGGAGCACCATAAGGAAGACCTTGCAGGAAGCGGTCGAAAGGGAGTTGGTGGCCCTGCAGGGTTCCTGGGAGCCATCCAGTAACCCTGCCCCGCCCCAAAGACCCCATCGGCTGGTGAGAAGTAAGGACAAGTCACCAGGACCCCAAGGCCTGCAGGCAGCCAAGGTGATCAGGACACTGAGTGCCCAGGAGGCCTCTCTGAAGAGTGTATTGCACCAACTACAGAGTCAGTGTCAGCGGGAGTTGGCCAGGCTGGCTGGTGCCCTGCCTGGCTTGATTTGGATCATGGCTCCTGGTCACTGAAGGCCCCAGGATGTGCCCACTTGTGTAGGGGTCTTTATAGGGTCTCAGAGGAGCAGACTGGGGCCGGCGTGGGGGCAGAGGTCCAGAGCCCTGTTGGCTGCAGTTTTGGAGTCGCCATGGGCTAGTCCTCCTGAGAAGTTTGGAGGGGACCTACGCATGCATGGTAGAGCTGTCTGTGGGGATACCAGGCTGCTGCCCTCTTCCACTGTTCCTTTAACGTCCTCTTGTTGGGACACTGGGATATTCGTGGTGCATGGTTGTCACTGTGCTGGAGTCACACATGCCCCACAGTGCAGGAAGTATTGTGCCTCCCCTGAGTGGAACAGCTCTAGTTGTTTCCCTGTGCCTCCTACAGCAGAGTCTCTTCCTATACTGGGCTACGGATGTGCCTGACGTGTGTGTGTGTGTGTGTGTGTGTGTGTGTGTGGTGTGTGGTGTGTGTGTGTGTGTGTGTGTGTGTGTGTGTGTGTGTGTGTGTGTGTGTGTGTGTGTGTGCGTGCGCGTGCGAGCGCGTGTGCTCTGTCTGGGGGAGCTGGATGGATGGGAGCCCTGGGGGCTCTGCCTGGGAGAGAGGAGGAGGGGAAGCTTCGGCGTGTACAGAAGGCCTTTGTTCCGAAGGCTGCTGGGCCAGCTCAGGTCTCACAAAGCAGCCTGTGTCCAGGATGTAGCCACAGCCTGGTGGGATGGCTCTCTCCTAGCCCAGGCTTCTCCCAGCCAGCGGGCTCTAGCCCTGGCTTCCTTCCTATCCCCAGCTCCAAACAATGGCCAGACACTGGACAGGTGGTAGGTCCCACTAGGCAACCTCTAGCCTCCTGCTAAAACTCAGGTCTGAGGCCATGACCAGACTCTGGGCACCTTGGACCCTCTGCTAGAACTTTCTCTCATGGGGTTTTCCTGCTTGCCTGCTGTGGTGTGGTAAGAGTGACGGCTCATGTCTGGGCTGATAGTCCTGGTACTGGTGGCCTCTGGCCCTGGGGCAGGGCACCATGCTGGTTTGTCCCAGTGACTGTTCCTAGCACACTTCCGGAGGACTGGTGTCTAACAGGTTCTTCCTAGAGTTGCTCCTAGAGTCACTGGAACCTCCTGCCTGCTGCTGGGCCTCTGCTATTCCTTCTGGCCTGCAGCTCCCTCCCCCGCCCCATGCCCCATCCCCCATCACCCGCCCCCCTCACGTGTGGGTTCCAGCTCTGGTCCAGGGCCTGTGGGAACAGGACTGTCCTTGGCTCCTCATGACTGTGATTTGGGCTATAAACAAGTCCACTTAAGCTCCCTGCCTCTGAAAACTGCCCTGCTATAGGATTTCTGGTGGCCCTTTGGAACTTGACCTTAAAAATCTAAATGCAGCTGGGCGTTGGTGGCACACGCCTTTAATCCCAGGCTTGGGAGGCAGAGGTAGGCAAATCTCTGTGAGTTTGAGGCCAGCCTGGTCTCCAGAGAGAGAGTTCCAGGATAGGCTCCAAAGCCACAGAGAAGCCTTGTCTAGAAAAAAAAAAAAAATCCAAACACAGACCAGCTGGAACTTAATCCCGTGTGTGTGTGTGTGTGTGTGTGTGTGTGTGTGTGTGTGTGTGTGTGTGTGTCTCACTGGGACTCCGGTCTGAGATCTTTCGAAGGAGAGAGCCCATCATAGGGGCTAAAACATAGGACCCATCCTTGGTCAAGCTGTCGGGAGTTGTCTCTTGGGAAGGACTTCAGTACCAGCTTTTTCCGCACACAAGGGCTTGAGACAGCTCACATATATTGTCTCACTGTTCTGTGTCCTGAGCTTCCACAGAGTCAGGTGGGAATAAAGCCAAGTGTCAGTTGACCACAACCCTCTCAAATTGGCGATGCTTGGTGTTCAGGTGTCCTTGCCTGCAGCCTAACATGGGACATTATGGGCCACCTGACACTATCCCCCCCTGACTTTGAGGGAGAGTGACCGAGTTGTCCCTAACACCCCAACCCGATCTTAAGGTCAGGAGGATCTCATACTGACACAAGGACTAAAGCCCTGGCCACCCCAGGCACATTGGAGACAAGCAGGCGGAAGCGGGGGCCCTGCCCTGAAACCAGAGAGGACATGCTTCCCACCCAAGGGAACCTACTATGCAAAGACAAGCACCCCTGTGCTTGAGGCCACAGGGGAATACCCGAGGTGGTTTTCTGACACCAAAATATGCTGACTGTGAGGGGAAGTTTGGTCATTGCAACCCTTATCAAAGTTAGAAACTTGTGTTTGTTAAAAGACAACATAATAGGATGTGTCTCAGTGGTGGAACACTTGTCTAGCTTGTGTGAAATTGGATTTCATTTCCATCTTCTCGGCTGGGGGTGTTGTTGGGGGGACAGTTTGAGCTGGGAGTGTCAGTTGCATTTGTAAGCGGTTTGGTATAGATATGAGTATTAGGATGTCAATAATACCTGAGCATAGGACAGGAACCGAGAATGCCTGACACCTAAGCCAGAATGCCATCTTCTCAGCAACCAGTTAAACTGGAAGAAGGGTGTGCTGAGGTACCGCTTTGGGTTGGTAAAGGACTGCTCTCAGTGGAGCTGAAGAACCACTTCGGGGCCTGTCCCAGAGAAACAGTGGTGTGTGCACAGAAGGCCTGCAGGGACTGCCCAGTAGCAGAATGCATAACGCCCACAATGCTGTGAGAAGCCAAGGATGATGCAATCCTGAGTGTAAAAACTCAAATCTTGAAGCTAGATGAGTTGTGCATGCCTGTAGTCACAGCACTGGGGTCTCTGTGAGTTCAAGGCCGTCATGATCTACAGAGTGAGTTCCAGCCAGTGCTATTACACAGAAAAACCAAAAGAAAAAAAAAAAAAAAAAGGCCCCGTGTTTCAGTATGACATTTAACAAGGCCATAAAATAAATAAAAAAGCAAGGCTAAAGATGCACCTGGTACCAGAAGATAAAACCCAGACATAAATTGTCCAGCAAAAGACTTGCACAATAACCTCATTCACGGCGTTTGTGCTAGAACAGGTCGAGGTGTGGGTGCTGGGAAGGTCTCTGCTGAAGGCATCCTGAACATTGGTTTCACAGGTTCATAACATGTATGTCACGTCTATCTTTTGGGCACAGCAAACTACGTAATTTTGTCCTGCATGCCGTGTGGTTCGATGGTCCTGGGCAAGCAGGTCACGGCCATGTATACCTGTGTGGACGCTGAGCATCTTCGTGTCCTGTGGACCTCCAGCTTTGGCAGAGGAGATGTCCAGGTGTCATCTAAGAGAGAAGCTCAGGGCACATAGCTGTCTCCTGTTTAATCACAGGGACCTTGGCAATCGCTGTTAGCTCCTTAGTTAGCCGGTGTCATTTTACTCCATGGAAATCAGAGTAGAGTAGTTCTAGCATCAGTAACCCTTGGCCCAGAAACCCGACGGACCGACCGACCAGCTGACTCAAGCTTGTGGTCCAAAGCCCCGGGAGCTAGAGGTGCATGGGGTTGAGGCCTCAGGAGCCAGAGGACAGCCCCAGCCGCTCAGGTTAGAGGAATCTTGCTCTGCCTGCAGCAGTCAACGAAACCCTCAGCTTTGAGCAGTAGCTAGTGGTAGTGGCAGGCAGTGCAAGTTAGCACTACAGCTCCTAACCCTTGGGTGTTGAGTAATTGTGTCACCCGTCATCTTCTGCCTCTGTTCTGGTGTGTTCACTGTTGATAACACAGTCGCCACTGTTGGTGGTGTTACCAGATCAGCCTGCACTACTGTGGATACAAATCTCCAGTACATGAAAGATATTCTGAGGAAGCCTTTTGGGCATACTGTACACCAGGGGACATCTCGGATGTCTCCCACTTGACTGGAGGAGAAAGCTGAGCAGCCTGGTTATACAGTCTGAAGGGGTGCAGGACATGCTAACGGAGGATTCTATTTACACTAATCGGCATGGCTCCAAAGCCACAGAGAAACCCTGTCTGGAAAAACCAACCAACCAAACAAACAAAAAAACCCTCAAAAAACAAAAAACAAAAAGGCCTTCTAGTGTTAGTAACCAAACACAGCATGACAAGGCACTGTTGACTCCCCAAGGGAGCACTTACCCCCTCTGAGGAGTGGATGGGCCTGAGATGGAGAAGGGGAGAGAGGGGGAAATGGTGTTGGTATGTGAAATGAAAATTTTTTGAAAATAAAAAACCCTAACACCTAAGTAAGTGTTATGAAATTATATTGATATGAATATTCTGATAGGCAAATATATCAATTATCCAAACAAAATGCTATTTTTCGTCTAAAAAATAAAAATATCTTTCTAAAAAAAAATAGAGACCGGATGGTGGTGGCACATTCCTTTAATTCCAGCACTTGGGAGGCGGAAGCAGGTGGATATCTGTGGGTTCTGGGCTAGCCTTATCTACAGAGTGAGTTCCAAGACAGCCAAGGCTACACAGAGGAAACCCTGTCTTGAAACAAACAAAACAGCAACAACAAAAAGACTGGCTACATAAGTCATATCAAGGCTGTTTGAGGCAACCTGGTGGGAGGAGATGGATTCTGAGAGGCCAAAGAGTCAGGCAACCCCACCCCGACCGTTGGGAGCCCCACAAGAACACCAGGTGACCCAACCACAATGCATATAATGTATATGCAGAGGATTTAGAGCAGGTACTACTGGCTTCTTGCTGAGTCACAGCAGAGACCGCCCTCTTCCCGTCACGAGTGAGAGTGGCTTCTGGATCTTGCCTTTCTAGACAGGTGGAGCTGTGTAGAGTTGTTGGGAGTGGGGCAAGGCCCCTAGGAGTCAGTTATGGTGGCATATTCTCAGAGTGATGGTCAAATGTCCCAAACAGCCAGCTACTTTGAGAGCAGTGCCAAGAGGAGGGGCTGCTCAGCAGACAGCTCTCTGCTTCAGGCAGCCAGTCCTTCAGGAAGGATCTTGCTGCCACAGGAAGGTCTGTGGCCCACACCTCTGCTCATTTGCAGAAAAAATAAAGACTACTGGGTACTTACAATAGGGACTTACAGGTCAACACAGAACGGACATTCTCACCAGCTGTAGTAGCTTAGCAGTGTTGACTCCCGCCTCCGTGCCCTCGAGAGTCCCCTCAGCTTCTACGGCCTCTGTGCACAGTGTCTCCAGGTATGGTCATGAAGTCTCATGCCTTGTGTCCTCCCTGCAGGTGCCTCTAATGCTTTGTAGGAACTCCCGAGCTCAGAGCTGTCCCTGTTCTTAGGGTGCCTGGGGTGGGGGTTTGGGAGCATCCTTAACCCTTGCCCTGGTTCTCTCATTCTCTGGCCATAGTTGTCTCTTCCCTTAGTCATTGGTCAAAATCACAAGGTACTCTTTGATGGGGTAGGGGTGGGATGGGGCCAGAGTCAACCCACAGCTTAAATCTGGGAGAGAGCAGGGCTGGAGAGATAGCTCAGAGGTTAAGAGCACTGACTGCTCTTCCAGAGGTCCTGAGTTCAATTCCCAGCAACCACATGGTGGCTCACAACCATCTACAATTCAGTCTGGTGCCCTCTTCTGGCATGTAGGTAGAACAGTGTAT
This sequence comes from Cricetulus griseus, assembly GCF_003668045.3. Taxonomy (NCBI): domain Eukaryota; kingdom Metazoa; phylum Chordata; class Mammalia; order Rodentia; family Cricetidae; genus Cricetulus; species Cricetulus griseus. Next base: position 180,881,839 of record NC_048598.1, on the reverse strand, counting down.
ATGAAATAAATAAATATTAAAAAAATAAATCTGGGAGAGAGGAGACACTAAGTAGACTTAGTGTCTAAGTAGACATGCAGTGGGCCAGTGGCTGCTGGGAAGGCTGTGCAGGGCACTGGCTAGAGGGGGGCTGTGGTGTGGCGGGATCCTGACAGAAAGAAGCCCAAGGAGGGTGGGACAAATGAGGACAGCTCCACTTGTTTGGAGCGGTAAATCTCATGCATGAGGGGGCTGGAGAGATGGTTAAGAACACTGGCTGTTCTTCCAGAGTCCTGAGTTCAATTCCCAGCAACCACATGGTGGCTCACAACCATCTGTAATGAGATCTGGTGCCCTCTTCTGGTGTGCAGGGATACATGGAAGCAGAATATTGTATATATAATAATCTTTAAAAAAATTTCATGCATGAGAAGAAGGTGGTAGGAAGTAGAGCCAGAGTGTAGCAGGGCCTAGGTCTGGTCTTTATTTTAAATGGCCTCTTCTGACTTGGGAGAGGTTCTGAGGTCCAACAGAAGGGAGGTGAGGCCTGCCCCGGGGAACTATGTGGGTTCCGGCTGATCTAGGAACAGGGTTCCATGTCCTGGTCATGAACTGTCTGGGTCTGAGAGTTTAGTAAGCTGAGGGTGTGTGCAGCCAGCCAAGGGGTCCAACTTTGGTACCTTCTCCATGCCGTGTGAGCGTGGCTCATGGTAGGCAGTTAAGCTCTACAAATTGAATTTTGGACTAGAGACTAGGTGAGATCCCTGGCGTGGGATGGGGCCACACTGGAGTGATGAAGCCAAGATCCAAGTCTGAGGCCTGAGCCCCGGGTCTCCCACAAGCAGTCGCTAGGAAAATGAGGTCACCTGAGGTTGTACGAGCAGGAAGTGACAGCCTGGGGATGGTGGTACCCTCATACTCATCCTAAGAGAAAGGACCTGTAAGTCACAGCACCTGGCAGTCAGGGGGATCTTATTGATGAGAGAGAGTGTGGGCCAAACTCTTTCTCCAGTGTGGTATGTCTGCAACCCTACTTCCTCTTTGTGGACCAGAGCTTTCCCCGAACCACTCTGCCCTGCATCACCATTGTACCCTAGGGACATTACAATGTGGTAATAGGGACAATGAATGTGATAGGGACAACTATCAGGCCTCTGAAGCCCTGGGATGCAAGCCAGGGAGCCAGGAACTAGATGAGTCAATGTCACCTCTCACCCACACGCAAACCTGAGGGACACGGCAGCGATTGTTAGCTGCCCCTCTGTGGCTCTCGCTGTTTGCTGCAGGCCTGGAGGTCTCCGAGCTCCATGTGTGTCTCACTAATTTCCTTGGACATCCTTTGGTCAAAAAGAGGGGAGATAGCTCAGTGGGTAGAATGCTTGACAAGAAAGCATGGTAACCATGTAAAAAGCTGGGCATGGAGTCTTTCGTCTACTAAACAGGAACTGGAAACAAGAGGCAAGAGAATCCTAGGCAATCGTTAGCCGGCCAGTTCAGTCAATTGGTGAGCTCCAGGTTCAGTGAGACCCTATTTCAAAAAACAAGGTGGAGAACTAAACTGGAATATGCCTGATATTGATCTCTGGCTTCTAAGTGTGTACATGTGCACACAAACACACACAGACCAACAAAAGAAAGACCTAATCATTCTGTTGATTTGTTGGGCCAAACAACACAGCAATTTCTCAACTGTCCTAGGAGGTTAGCTGGGAGCTGGGGTTGTAAGTCAGCTGGGAGAGTTCTTGCTTAGCTTGTGTGTCCTGAGTTCTGTTCCCAGCACCTGGCAAGCTGGATGTAATGGCACGGGCCCATGATCCCAGCACTCAGAAGGTGCCGGCAAGAGAATCAGAAATTAAAGATCAACAGGTTGGAGCTAGTTAGGGATTCATAAGACCTTGTCTCAAAAGAAAAAAATAATTACAGTTGAAAATAAGTGAAGGGTACATAAATGGAAATAAGTGAAAGACACAAACCCTTGGTTTAGTTTTTAAACAACTGCACTTGCTTGTTGAAAGGGTTCTGGGTCTAACTTTCAAGCTTTAATTTGATTGAGTTTCCTGGTTTGCCTTGGCTTTCACCTGGAATTTGCTTTCTTACCACAGCAATGGTTGCCAACCCAGTTTGTTAAAGAGGTAAGCAAAGGAGAATGTTCCCAGTGTTGGAACTCTGAGCTCTCTCCGTCAGGAGGTATCTGACAGGCTGTATGTTTCTGTGTTATGTCCCCTTAAATGTAAAATAATCAAGTGTATTTTAATCCCAGCACTCAGGAGGCTGAGGCAGGTGGATCTCTGTGAGTTCAAGCCAGCTTGGTCTACAGAGTGAGTTCCATGACAGCCAGGGCTGGCTACACAATGAGACTCTTGTTTCAAAACAACCCTTTGCTCCCAAATGGCTGCAGTGTTCCCTGAGAATTCACTGTGGCACCCTGGGATGCCTTATCAAACATTTCAGGAACTGTAGCTCCAACTAATGCAAGTCTTTGTGTTTCCCCACCCTGCCTGTACTGTTATGTCTTAAATATTCTTGCCTCACCACTGCCCAGCTGACTTTTTAATTCTCTTAATAGTAACTTTTGGAGAACAATGTTTCCCTCCTCTCTTGGTTCTGCTGGTTGACAGGGGACCCCAATAATGCTAAAGATACTCTATTTCACTTAGCCACACATACCTCTAGTTCAAGCAGAAGGTTGTAGATTCTTACGAAGTTCATTTATCAGTTTATAACATATCTTTTCGTGTGTGTATTGCAGGATGAACCCAGGGCCTTGCCTGGGCTAGGCTATCTCTCTGCCCCGAGTTTCACCCCAATTCCCAATTTACCTTTGATGAATAGTGCTTTCGTGTCATATCTAAGAATCTATTTTTTTTTTTTTTGCCTCAGGTTGTAAGGCTTTTCTTTTGATTTTTTTTTCTTCTGAAAGTTTCCTAACTTTGCATTTATATTAGGGCCTATGTACATTTTGGGTTAATTTTTGTCATGCTGTAAGATACTGAGCTCACGCTGTCGTCCTGCTGCAGTCCTGAGAAGCTGGGACTACAGGTATGGTCACAGTGCTGGCTTTCTCTTACTTATGGACAACACCTCAAAGCTTTCTGGATTTACTCGTGTGGAGTTGCTTCGGGCCAGAAATTGTATTGGCTTCTCACTGTGGCTGTAACAAACTGCTTGAAGCAGCAAACTTACCTGTGCGTTGGTATAGGCCCAAGCCTCAGCTGGCTGTAATCAAAGCGGCTTCTTCCTGAGACCATGTAGAGTCCACGTGCTGAGGTAACCACCTTCTAGAAGTCCATGCCCCTGGCCTCCTGGCCCGGGACTTCCTTCAGAGCCGCTCACTGCTGTGGCCTCTTCACATCCCTCTGAGCCAACCCTCCAGCCTTTCTCTCTCTTTTGAAGTCTTTAAAAATATATTTATTAGAGGGCTGGAGAGATGGCTCAGAGGTTAAGAGCACTGACTGCTCTTCCAGAGGTCCTGAGTTCAATTCCCAGCAACCACATGGTGGCTCACAACCATCCGTTATGAGATCTGGTGCCCTCTTCTGGTGTGCAGATATACACGGAAGCAGAATGTTGTATACATACATATGTATACATACATAATAAATAAATAAAATCTTTAAAAAATATATATTTATTAATTTATTTTTTACATTCCAATTCCAGCTCCCCTCTCTCCCCTCCTCCTGCTCCCCCGCCCCACCTTCCATCTGCTCCTCAGAGAGGATGAGACCTCCCCTAGGAAGTCTACTAAGTCTGTCTCATCATCTCATTGGCAGCCTTTCTCTCTTAAGGACCTTTGTAAAGACTCTGGGCCACCCATATGGTCCAGGGTGATGTCTCTTTTCGTGGTCTTGACCATGAACACAGCTGTAGAGTTGTCCCTTTTCCCACGTCTGATCATCTGGCCAGAGGTTCGAGGATGCCAACATGAGATACAGGGCACTGAGGCAAGCTTGCAGGTCTCAGGTGAGGGCTGGATTAACCGTGATGAGAGGATGCAGGAGTGAAGGAGGAAGAAACAGACGGGACAGGCCTGACAGGGCTGCCCATCCCTCTCCTCCCAGTACCCCATCTCAGTCTTGCTAGAGTCCTCCAGGGGGTGTTGCTCCCAGGCTCAGGGCTCTCAACTGCTGTCTCCTCTCTCCAAGATGGGTCTGGCCTGGCCCTGATGTCCAGCCCCCTGCTCCCTGAGGCTGAGGAGATCTGAATGGCTCATTGCTAGATGCAGAGTCTCTTCCTGGGCACTGCTTAGAGGGAGAGAGTGGGTTGGTGGCATCGATACTACTTATTACCCACTCTTCACTACTCTCTGCTGGTGGCTATATTGGACCTCCCCCCACCCCCCAGGGTAGCCCACTCTGGCCTGCTATTCTAGCTCCCCAGAGTCAAGGGAGGGCCACAAATTAGTCACCAGAACAAAACCTGCCACCCATTCACAATTGGCCACCAGTGTGCCCCATGTCTTATTTAGGGTGCTGACAGGTTTGGGGGAAGCTCAGCTCCACCCAGCTTCAGAGGCAAGGGCACTGCAGCGCCGGGCGCGCGCGGGGCGGGGAGTGTAGGTAACCAGCAAGCCTCCCTAGTTGTCCTCCTCCAGCGACAGGGGAGTCCTGCCCTCAGCGTGGCAGATTAGAAATGGGACGCTCAGAGAGGACAGGACCTGGAGAGAGGTCAAGCCTGGAGCCTTGCTAACGCACTCTGATGCGCTCCCATGCGGGCCTTCTTCTGGGAGCCGCACAGTTTGGATTTAGCCCACAGGGTATACAATTATAGAGCTAAGGTCTAGGCCCTGACACGTGTGTCTTTGTGGCCCACTGGGGAGTCTGGCCAGGAGGTATAATTGGGGCTAGTGGCTAGCAGCGGGGCGATCAGCTCCGCCCCACCCTCCGCAGGTCCCGGTCCAGTGGTCTGCCTGTTGTAGGTGAGCAGTCACTTTAGTGGCCGTCAGGGTCTGAGATTGGAGGGCTACAGAGGGATTTCGGGGTGTGTGGGGGACCGATGATACCCATCTGCCTCATTTTTTGCGGTGTGTTGAGGCCAAATGGACAGACCACGTGGTCTGGGGCGGATGGCAGGTTGTCTGGCACCTAGTGCCACCTGTCATGGGCGCAGGAGCGGCTCAGAACTGTCGTCATGGCAACCCGTACCACGCAACGGCCCTAGGACCTGGGTCCGCTCTTGGCTAGGGTCTGGGCGTCCCGGGGGCGCGAGGCGGGGCCTCGGCTGGAGGCGGTGCCCGCGGCGGAGGGGCGGAGCGCAGCACCGAGCGCCTGGGCCCCCGCGCTGAGGCTCGGCGGGGCCGGCCGCCGGCGCGCTGCATCTGGCCGGCCGGGTAGGCGCGGGATGCGAACGAACGGTGGGGCAGCAGGAGGCGGGCTGCTGGGCCGACCGGGTCGGGGGAGCTGGGCGGTAGGCGGCGGCTGCAGCGGCACGGCGGTGGCGGCCAGCTGGGCCTGTGCTATTCCCGCCCCCAGGCTGCGTGCCGTGGGATGGGCAGGGGCAGCTGCATGGCGGCGGAACCAGGCCCAGGCACTACTGGGGAAACCTTTAATGGGGAAAGACAAGCCGAGACGCGACCTGCTGGGGGCCGTTAGACCCTCCTCTCCGGGGTCGAGGAGGGAGGACCATTCTTTGCCTCAGCCCCTCCTTTGGAGGTACCACGCGAGTGGGGGGTCCTTGCGAAGCTGAGGAACAGGCAGGCGTATTAGAGCTTGGAGGCCTGAATCTGTGTGTGATGCTTGAGCAATGGGCAGGCTTGGCAGGGACGGACATTTGGGCCTGGCTTGAGACACCCAGGGGAGGTGGACCTGGCCTTGGTCCCTGGGAACATGGCTAGGACAGAATGTGGGGGAGGGGACGCGGGGTTTGGGTTCTGGCTTTCCGGAGGCCGGGGCACTCCTAGGGGTTGGAGGTCTGTCCATTACTACTTTAAAGCCTTTTGCTCGTGGCGTTTGGCATTTGACAGTGACTGAGCAAAGGAGTGATGGCGTGCAGATGACGGGGAGAGAGGATTAGCCCGCAGAGACTCTTTGGCCTGGACAAACTGCTTAGAGGAAGGAAAGCTGTCAGTGTTTGGCTGTAGCCAGTGGGGTTCCCGGTGGACAGGAGTGGGCCCAGTCCGCGCTCCTGGGAGAGGAGTGAGCACCTACCAGTGGGCGTGAAAATGTGGTGTGTCCCTGAGTAGCAGGACTGTGTGGCTCCTTAGAGTCCTGGTGTGGGCAGATGACTCCCTAAACACCTTGTTAGCTGTGGTGTGGCTGTGAGAGCCCAAGGGGCGAATAGAGCAGCAAAAGCTGAGATGAGAAAGGGCTGTGGACTTTGAGGGTGACTGTGGTGTCGCCAGGAGCAGGCTGAATGCATCTCTGTCGAGGGTGGCAAATAAGTTTTATGTCTTTGTCTAGACAGGACAGCAAACAGAGGCCTCACGCCAGGTGTTGAGGAGGGGAGAGTAGAGCCCTGATTGGAAGTGACTTTCGGTTGGATGGGTGAAGGCTGCCAGAAGTGTGAACAGGCCCGGATATCAGAACCCACAATCTGGGTACCACAGACGTGGCAGCCAGTACTAGGGACTTAGGAAGAGACAGTCCTGCCAGAGCTTTCCCGAGGTTGGCCCTGGAGGTGGAGGGAAGCCGGCCGCAGAAGCCCACCGACAGGCCGGAGGAACTGGAAGTGCAAATGTGTTGGCTCAGATAGAGGACACAGCAGGAGGTGTGGTCAGGAGGAGAACACTTCTCCTGGGCGACGGCTAGCAGCGATGGGTCAGGGACGATAATGGTCTGCTTTGTCCTAGACAGCCCCAGGAAGGGGAGAGAGGAAAGGGGGAGGGTGGTGGTGTAAGGCCGTCGCAGAAAAGCACGGGTGTGTGTGTGTGTGTGTGTGTGTGTGTGTGTGTGTGTGTGTGTGTGTGCGCGGGGGGGGGGCGGCGCTTGTAGGATGGGTATCTCAGGATTTGGATGACTGTCCATCTAAGGATCGGAAAACTCGCTCAGTGCCTTGTCTCCAGGGTGGGACCCGGGTCTCCAATTCTCCTTGTGCGCCTAGTACAGCACAGCACCAGGAAAGGATGCCCACGACCTCCAAACAAGCGGCCTAAAGCCGCGGGTCTTGGCGCTGTGGTCCAGGCTGTCAGAGCCAGGAGAGACGGAGATGTGGGTCCAGCCGCCACAAATCACCAGGGTTTTTAGAATGCGAGTGGCGGCGGGTATGTGTGTGTGTGTGTGTGTGGGAGGGGGGCGGGGGACCACTTCCGTTCCATTTCCTTCCTGGCGGTGGCGGGAATGAGATGGTCCCTCAGGTGGGGCTGCAGCGCCCTCTGGAGGCCCCGTTTCCTGGCTGCAGGTCTCGGGTGCCAGCAGCGGCGCGTGCGTGCGTCCAAGGAGGCCTCCTGCACCGGGCGTGGGGACAGCACCGCGCGCAGGCCTGGGGAGGCTGTGGTGCTCCCTGCCAACCCCAGCGCTACCGCCTCTACAGCACAATCTGACTTGTCTCTGGTCTCTCCCAGGTTCCGAGCTCGCCGGCCAGGAGCGGCAGCGCGCTCCGGGCAGCTGGACAAACCCCGCGCCCGGCTGCGCTGCGCCATGCCGGAGGGTTGAGTGTCGCGGACGTTGCTCTGGGACACAGCAGGACCTCGTCCCGCTTTGCGTGGGGACTGCGCGCGCCAGGGCAGAGCCCGGGCCGCTGACCATGGTGCTGCCGCCTCCGGACCGGCGCCACGTGTGCCTGACCACGCTGGTGATCATGGGCAGTATGGCAGTCATGGACGCGTACCTGGTGGAGCAGAACCAGGGCCCGCGCAAGATCGGGGTGTGCATAATCGTGTTGGTAGGCGACGTGTGCTTCTTGCTGGTGCTGCGCTACGTGGCCGTGTGGGTGGGCGCCGAGGTGCGCACGGCCAAGCGTGGCTACGCTATGATCCTCTGGTTCCTCTATATCTTCGTGCTGGAGATCAAGCTCTATTTCATCTTTCAGAACTACAAGGCAGCGCGGCGTGGAGCGGCCGACCCGGTGGCTCGCAAGGCGCTGACACTGCTGCTGTCCGTGTGCGTGCCAGGACTGTTCTTGTTGCTTGTGGCACTAGACCGCATGGAGTACGTGCGCACCTTCCGAAAGCGCGAAGACCTTCGCGGCCGCCTCTTCTGGGTGGCCTTAGATCTGCTGGATCTGCTGGACATGCAGGCCAATCTCTGGGAGCCGCCGCGCACCGGGCTGCCGCTGTGGGCCGAAGGCCTCACCTTTTTCTATTGCTACATGCTGCTGCTGGTGCTGCCCTGCGTGGCGCTCAGCGAGGTCAGCATGCAAGGGGAGCACATCGCACCGCAGAAGATGATGTTGTACCCGGTGCTCAGCCTGGCCACTGTCAACGTGGTGGCTGTGCTGGCCCGTGCAGCCAACATGGCGCTCTTCCGAGATAGCCGAGTCTCGGCCATCTTCGTGGGCAAGAACGTGGTGGCACTGGCCACCAAGGCCTGCACGTTCCTCGAGTACCGTCGCCAGGTTCGCGACTTCCCACCACCTGCGCTTGCGCTTGAGCTGCAGCCACCTCCTTCCCAGCGCAATTCGGTGCCGCCGCCTGCACCACTGCATGGTCCGCCAGTGCGTCCCCACGGGCCCTCACCCACTCGTGACGCGTTGGACACGTGACAGGCCCCCCCCCGCGGGCCGCACAGACGCTGGACTAGCTGCTGCGCGCGCGTGTGGTTTGCATGGGATGGGATGAGGCAGGCTCCCATTAGGGACAGGTGCTGTGAGTACCTGTGCAGTGCCTGGGGTGCCGGGGCCGCGTCTGCTTCTTCATCTCAGGAATCTCTCGGACCACGGACCTTCAGCTCCCACTCCACTGGCTCTCCTCGATGCACAGGGCAGTTGGTGAGGCCTGGTCCCAAGTGGAGATGCCTCAGCTCCCGCCTGCTGCTGGGCTGCCGGGGTGGGGAGGGAGGTCAGTGTTCCAGGAGATCTAGACTTACACGGTAGGAGCCCCTGGCTCAGAGTTTGGGGCCAAGGAAGCCTCTGTCATTTTAAAGACTTGTGTTTACAGTTTTGTACACAAAGCCTGGCTGTTTTTCCTGTTTCACGAGTCCCCTGCCTAAGAGCTGGGCAGAGTGGCAAGGACTGGTGAGTGCTGGCGGCCATGGGCAGCCAGGTACTTCTGGAGCAAACTTCTGGGTCTCTTCTTGAGGTGGTTCTCAGTCGTTCCTGGGTGGGTCTGTTATTATGGCCCTGTGTCAGAGACACTGCCTCTTCTCCCATCTCCCTGCGTCTGTTCCTACAGACTCTGCTCTTCCTGAGGTATCCTGACCCTCCTGTGCCCCCAGTTCTTCAGTGTTCACAGTTGTCCAGGCCTCATGTCCCCGCCCTTCCCACTCAGGTTCAGAAGTGTCCTCGCATCCATCCCCTTCATGTACAAACATCCTCTTCTGTCTGTGGGTGACGTGGGCTCATGACTGCCAGTGTCAAATGGGACCAGGTGCCAGCTCTGTTCCCAAGTTGAAGCTGCATGCAACCTCCGCCAGAAGAGCAGTCTGGCCTCGTGTCACCCCAGCCTGGCCCTGCCCCAGACACTGGCCAGTCCCGCAGTGCCCTGGCCCAGTGCACAGGCTTTGATGTCTGTCTGTGGTCTCTCCCTGACTTCCACTCCAAATCTGCAGTGACTGAGTTCACCGGGCCTAGGAGGGTCTCTTTGGGGCATTTGGGGAGGGGCTTTAATGAGGCTGTTTGAGGGGGCCTTAACTGTAAGGGGTAATGGCTGGCCTGGCGTCTGCAGCGCCATGCGGACCCCCATGGCCTGCCAGGCCTGTGTCACTGCATTGCCTGGTCCTCACATTGATTTACACCCTTGTGATTCAGAGTAGGAGGTCTGCTGTCCGGTCTGACCTGCTGTAGCGGGGTGTGGATTCAGCTGTGCCCAGCAGGGCAGCTCCATCCCTGTGCCCACCTCTGGATGCACTGACTGTGCCCACCTGTGCCCACCTCTGGATGTCCCTTCCCTACCCAGAGAGCTGCTTCTCTGAGTCTGAATTTAGAGCATCGCCTGCTTTGCAAGCAGCTGTCCTCGGAGACACAGGGATGGCCCATGTGTCTGTTCCCCTCACTTGGTGGAGGGTGGCTAGTGCCTCTCTGGCTTCCATACTGGGCCTTGTCCCTACCTCAGACTATATCCCCCACAGTGCCTGATGAGCACCCCGAAGGCCTTGGCTCTGGGTTCTACACCCCAAGACACTGCAACCTACTGACAAGCTGAGAGAGTGGAGGCCTGTGGTGCACGCAGGACAGTGACCCTGTAGAGTGTGCATGGGCTGGCTGCAGGAGTCCCTCAGTTAGTGCGCAGACCCTGGCTGTCTTTGGCTCTGTGTGGTCTTGGACGGGGGGCGCAATGGATGAGGCCCAAGAGGTGAGCTGTAATTCTGAGCATCTGGGGTGTTGCCTGTGTCCTTCTCTTGTTGAAGGCAGGACCATCCTATCTGTCCACTCTTGTCTCTGTGCTCACATTTGCTAAAGCGTCAGATACATCTGGCTGTCCCTTTCCTAACTTCTTCCCCGCAGAGGAAGTTTCTCTATTTAACAGTTTTGGCTGTCCTGGAACTCATTCTGTAGATCAGACTGGCCTTGAACTCACAGAGATCCACCTGCTGGGATTAAAGGTGGGCGCCACCACTGCCCGCCTCTTTCCCCAACTTCTTGAATGGCTTGTGTGGCCAGATGTGGTAGAGAAGGGAGCTAGGGGTCCCTTTGTGCTCAGTCATTCAGTCTTGGTTAATAAACCCTGGTGCTAGGTGCTGACCTTGACCCACAAGCCTCGAGAGGACTGGGGATGATAGGCTTCCGGGAGAGGCACTGGCGAGAGCGGGTCCTGAGTACATGGACAGAAGTTTGGACATGGACCCTCAAACATTAGGTGTCCCAGGGCTGTGAGTGGTGGCTTGGCAAAGGTACCACTTGAGATGGGGGGAAGAGCTGTAGTCATGGGGACCCCCACTGAGTACCTCAGGCGAAGCGTTGAGTAAGGAAGTTGATGACTGCAAAAGGACAGGGAGGTGGGCAGTGAACAGAATAGGGGCCCCACGCCCTGTGAGGTATGGAGGATTCCTCCTAAGCCCTCAAGTAGGTTTTGGAAGGATGGAGTGTCGGGGTACGTTCACTGTGAGGTCCCTGAATGTGCCTGTTTCAGAAGGGGAGTCTGAGATCATACGAAGCCTTAGACATCATAGGTCAAAGGCTAGCCAGGTAAAAATACAAGGGAATTTAATAGGGAAAAGCCTTACTTACAGAGCTACCTAGCCAGCCGGCGGGCAGCAGTCTGTACAACAAGCCAAAGATGACAGCAAAAGCAACCAACCACATAAGCATCCCTCACTCTATGTCACCCTGACCACGCCCTTGAAGGAGTGGTCAGGCACACCTGTAGCCAGCCCCTAAGCAGGCGTGGCTACAGCTTCCCCTACACTAAGCCACCTTAGAGAGTGAACCAACCAGTGAAGACAGCCTAAGGAGAGGAGAGAGGTGGCTTGCACTGGAGGGCGTGGTGGGGAGGGTGCTTCTGGAAGGCCTGTGGGGGTTGGGGAGGGAAATACTCCCCGAGTGCTTGGACAAGAGTCAGGAGGAAGAGAAATGGGCATCAAGGCTATGCCCTGGGGCGGAGGCTGTCCCCAGGAGCCGTAACCCTCCAAGGGACTGACCCATCTGTGATATCATCAACAGCACGTTCACCTTCATCACCCCCTACCAGACAAGGTCACGTGACATTTCCAACTTATGTGGCAAGGCTCACTGGAGGGTCAGAGAAGCCCTGTTTGGATACATTAACCACCTGTGCCCATGTCCCAGGGTGGGACCTGTGGTGTGCTCAACTTGCACTGTCCCGAGAGACAGTGGCATTACTGTATGGAGCTTGACCGTCCCAAGATCTGAAATTTTAACCAGAGTTCAGAGATGTCTGCAGACCTGGAGCCTAACCCCAGGGTGCTCAAGACTTGTTCCCACAGCCCAGGTGCTGGGACCTGAACTCCAGTCCTCCGCAAGAGCAGCGAGTACAGCGGTCTCCTCTCAGCTTTCCCAACTGTTCATTTCTGAGATGGGCTCTCATACTGGTACACAGTTCGATTGGTCCCAAACTCCTGGGCTCCAGTGGCCTTCCTGCCTTGGCCTCCTCAGCAGCTGAGAACACGGGTGCCACCTTCCTGACCTACACAGTCTGCTTATTTATGGAGACAGGGTCTCATGTCTCACAGGTGGCCTTGAATTCACTCTGAATCTGGGGATCATGGCCTTGAACCACCGCTCTTTCTGCCCTACTTCCCAGAGCTGGGATTATAGGCACGAACACTGTGCCCACCACCCTTTTGTAAAAGGGGTGTTGTATGAAACTCAGGATGCTTGCATGATAGACAAACACTCTGCCGACTGAATGACATCTTCAGCCCAACGGGGGCGGGGAAGGAAAGGTAGGGCAAAGCCATAGAATAACTCTTCCGTAGTCCTTTTCTGGCGCAGGTGAGAGGGGTGTGTGCATTATGGCTCTTGGCTCTACCCTCTCTCTCTCTCTCTCTCTCTCTCTCTCTCTCTCTCTCTTTTTTCCGAGACAGGGTTTCTCTGTGGCTTTGGAGGCTGTCCTGGAACTCACTCTGTAGACCAGGCTGGTCTCGAACTCACAGAGATCCATCTGCCTCTGCCTCCCGAGTGCTGGGATTAAAGGCGTGCGCCACCACCGCTCAGCTGGCTCTACCTTTCTCTAGTCAGACTTTGGTCAGGGGTCAGGGCAGGGGTGAGGACTATGTTTGTTGTGTGCGATGCCTGGGCAGACCTTGAAGACCTCAGCATTATCCATGCCACACTGGCTAATGTTAGAGGAGGCAGGCTCTTGTGAGTTGTGTTGGGGAGCACCTGCCAGGTCCTTATTGTCTTCCTGGGGCCAGGCCAAGAGGAAGCAGAACCCTCAGGCTCTGGTGTGCTGCCCGTTGAGCTTGGGGTGCTGATCTTGGGATCAGGAGTCAGTGTTTTCTCTGCTACCATGACACTACGGCAGGCTTTCAAAGTCAAATCCCAGACATGACCACGCATGGCAGAACCACAAGAAGGTATAGAGGCTGTCCTAGGAGCTAGATGAGGCTTTGGGTCCCCTTGGGTCCCAAGCTAGGGCTTCTGAGGAGGGAGGGACGCCTAGGAATACCCATTCCATCTTTATTTTGATATTATTTGGAGTGACAGTGGGACGGGGCCAGACTGGTCTTGCCAGTCTGATCCCACCACAGGGGAAAGTCTGAACCTGTGACCCTTCATCGTCCACTCTCAGGCACCCTCACGTTTGCTACAGAACAGTGGTCTCAAAATAACGAAATCGGGATTCACCAAAATCAAGCCCACTTATCTTAACAGGAGAAACTTTCTGTGATCGGATTCCTCTGAGCAAAGAAACAAGAGGGATACCAACCAGCGGCCCTCAGAAAAGCCATCTACTCCTTCCTCATTTTTATGGTTTACCCTGCCTCCTAGGAGCTCCTTTGCTAAGCCTTCAGCCCAGGATAAAGTGAGGAGCTGGGGACCACCCTCATGTTAAGACCTGAGCAACTTCACTTGTGAAAACGAGAGAAGAGAAAGAAATGCAAAGACTTCCTTAGCCAGAGGTGGGCAAAGGGGCTATTACCTCTGTGGCTCACTCTGGGTAGGGCAGGTGTGTGCCAAACCTGTAGGTATGTGGGAATTCTCTGGGGGCAGGACTGTACCTGGTGCTGGACCCCCCAAGATGCACGGCTTTGGATGAATGAAGAAAGAGAAAGGGCTCATTGGAGAGGACACAGGACAGAGTGCAGGAGGCAGAGGCAGGCCCCCAGGAGGCCTGATCAGGACTGGCCTACAGGGCCGTCTTAGTGGGTCACTTGATTAAACACTGTGACCAGAGCAACTTGGGAAGGAAAGGGTTTATTAGGCTTCCTCACCACTGTTCATCACTGAAGGAATTCAGGACAGGCACTCAAACAGGGCAGGGACCTGGAGGCAGGAGCTGAGGTAGACTTCATGGAAGGGTGCTCCTTACTGGCTTGGTCTTCATGGCTTGTTCAGCCTGCTTTCTTACAGAACCCAGGACAACCAGACCAGGGAAAGCACCACCCACAATGGCCTGGTCCCTCTCCCATCCATCACTAATTAAGAAAGTGACCTCCATGCTTGATAACAGCCCCATCTTATGGAAGCATTTTCTTAACTGACATTCCCTCCTCTCAGATGATTTTTAGCTTGTGTCAAGTTGACATAAAACCAGATAGCACAAGGGCCCAGAAGCCAACTCCTCCCTGTGGTAAGACTTCAGTTTTCTTGAGATTTCCCCCTGGTGTCATGGTTGATTTGAGTGGACTCTGTGCTTACCTGAGCTAGGATTGGCATAGTTGGCTCAGCCAAGGAGTATACAACTTCCCTCTGAGATAGAAAACTCAGGGCAACTCTACAGCTTGACATTGTGTCCTTCCAAGACCTTAAACCCAAAGTGAACTAACTCAAGGTTCTGCCCTTACAAAAGGGCTTAAAGTGGGGAGTTCACCATTGTTCTCTGATGACCCAGTGGGAGGATGCTGCAGGTACCATCTTGGCAGCAGAGATTAACTCTCACCATACACAACTTGCTAGCGTCTTGATCTTGGACCTCTAGCTTTTAGAAACATGAGAGGTAAGCTTTCGTTATTGATAAGTTTCCCAGCGTGGAGCATATTGTGACAGCAGTACAAACATGGAGAGAGCATTTAACTCATCCATCGGAGTTCATTCCTCTTTGCTGCAAGTCTGGGCAGGTAGCCAGGCCGCTATTCTTCTGGGACCCAAGTACCTCCTGTCTCATTTTCCTTGGTGTGAGTTACATTTTTAGGACTTCAGCTACTCCCTTAGGTTGTAGCCAGAGAGAGGGCTGAAGAGGTTGAAAAGGGCCCTGATAGGATTTCTTTGTGGGTGGTGCTTGGAGGCTGACTTTAGACACACGCTCACTCTCCTGAGTTAGGCAGGTTTTCTTCACAGACAAATGTCAGAAACAGTTTAAAGTAGAAGAGATTTATTTTTGTCTCATAAGTTCAGAGATTTTAGTCTGTAGCTGGCTCCACTGTTTTGGGCCTGAGGGAAGACAATGTCAGGATGGCAGAAGTGTGTGGTGGAAGCTACTCATTTCATGGCAGCCAGGCAGGTATGTGTGTGGACAGAGACCCCTTCAAAGACCTATTTCCTTCAAACAGGCTCCACCTTCCAGGGTCTACTGCTTCTAACGACACTACGAAATCGTAAATCTTTCATGAGGTCAGAGCCCTCAGGAGTCAATCACTTCCCAATATTCACCAGTGACCAACCACTTTCTCCCGTGATCCTCTGCAAGGTATGCAAACCATACCTTTCTGTCCAGAACTTAGACGTTCGTGCCCTACACTCAGGTGGGGAGCAGGAAAAGGGTTTACTCTTTGGGTGCCCTGTGACCAGGAGTAGCAAAGAAAGGTGTCACCCCTGGAAGCACAGGTGCTGTGCCCTGCTAACTCGGTCTTTTCAGCCCTCACTGTGACCTGTGTTCTCAGTGGTGTGGGCAGCTCGATGTTCAGTTCCTCACCCAGGCCTGGCCTTGACAGAGTCATAGCAGTGGCTGCCAGCCAGGCTCTGCATTCTGGATTAATTATCTTTTCCCTGGCTATTTGTGGGGCTGACTGTCTCATTCTTTTTTGGGAATATCCCTTCTCTGGATTCCTTTGTAATTCCGTTTTCCTTCTCCATTATTATTCCCCATTTTTGGTTTTTTGAGACAGGGTTTCTCTGGGCAGCCTTGGCTGTCCTGGGACTCACTCTGTAGACCAGGCTGGCCTTGATCCCATAGAGATCTGCCAGTCTCTGCCTCCCGAGTGCTGGGATTAAAGGCGTGTGCCACCAACGCCAGGCTAATTTTATTTTCCTTAAATGGATTTTTTTTTTTTTTTGCTGTTGTTTAAAGACAGGATCTTGCTGTTTATCCCCATCTAGGCTTGACTTGCAGGTTTCCTGCCTCAGCCTCCCCTTGCTGGGCTTGTAGGGCTTTTATTTGTTGTCGATCCTTGGTTAAATGGGTCTTAGTTTGAAGAGCTAGAGGCACCATCATCCTTGGGATGAATTTCACGTGCTGGTTTTTATAATGTAACGGGTACTTGCACTCCCACCGCCCAAAACCAGAGTTGCGCCCATGTGAACAGGGCCTTCCCACTCCTCTCCCCGGGCCCTACAGCCGCATTTCTTTGGTTTTCTTCTATACGATTTACTTACTTATTTTTTTTTTTTTTTTTTTTTTTTTGTGGGAGACAGGGCCTCGATACATATCCTTGGCTGGAATCAAATTTGCAACAGTCCTCCACCTGCATTCTGAAGTGGAGTTACAGAGGTGTGCCACGATGCTTGGCTACTTTTATTGAATCTATATGTATTCATGAAACGGATAATTTTTAGTTCTACAAAACCTCCTACGACTTACTTCTTTTTTATTTATTTATTTACTGATTGATTGATTTTATTGATTTAGTTATTGATTGATTCTACTTCCATGTATATCTGTACACCAGAAAAGGGCACCAGATCTCATAACGGATGATTGTGAGCCACCATGAGGTTGCTGGGAATCGAACTCAGGACCTCTGGAAGAACATTCAGTGCTCTTAACCTCTGAGCCATCTCTCCAGCCCATGACTTACTTCTTACTACATATTTTATTAAGGGTTTCCATATTGTGGCATGTTCTTCATTTACTCTGAGCATCAGTTAAAAATCTATCATGTGGGCCCAGGGGTGGTGGCGGCGGCGCACGGCTTTAATCCCAGTGCTCTGGGAGGCAGAGGAGGCAGGCGGATCTCTAAAGAGCAAAAGAGTTCCAGGACAGGCTCAAAAGCTACACAGAAAAACCCTGCCTCAAACTGCCCCCCTAAAAAAAAATCTATCATGTGCCAGGTGTGGTGGCCCACGCCTGCAACCCTGGCACCCAGGGAGCAGAGGCAGGAGAATTTCTGTAGATTGAGACCAGGCCAGTCTACATAGCGAGTTCCAGGTCAGGCAGGGTTGCATAATGAGATCTTGTCTTAAAGCAACTGACCAACGGAAATCTATCACGTGGGCCAGGTATAGTGGCACCAGCCTACAATTCCAACACAGGGAGGCTGTGGCAGAGCACTGTGACTTTGATGGCAGTCTGGGATATCCAGCAAGACCCTGTTCCAAACCAAACCAAACCAAGCCAAAGAAGTATCTTGGTTAGGGTTCCTGTTGCTATGATAAAATGCCATGACCAAACTCAAGGGGGAAAGAGTTTAATTCATCTTAAAACTGATGCCACAGCCCAGCTCTGAGAGCAGGAACTAAACAGAAGCCACAGTGGAACACTGCTTACTGGCTTGCTGCTTGCTTCTCCTGGCTTGCTCAGTTTGCTTTCTTACAGCACTCAGGACCACCTACCCTGGGGCGGCTCCACCCACAGTGAGCTGGGCCCCCCCACATCAATCACTAATCAGAACATGCTCAACAGACTTGTTTACAAGGAATCAGAAGGGGGCATTTTCTCAACTGAAGTTTCTTTTCCTAGGTAAGTCTAGCTTGTGTCAAATGAACAAAAACCAAACAACAACCAAAGCCCAAAACTAACCAGGACACTTAACCCAGAGTATGGTCATTTCCACAGCTTTGAAATCTACTTGAATCATTTCTAGATTTTTTTTTTTTACCCCCCGGAACAGTTCTGATTAGAGCATCATAGTTCTAGTTCAGCGAGCGTTCCTCCACAGAGAGCCGGT
Organism: Cricetulus griseus; assembly: GCF_003668045.3. NCBI lineage: Eukaryota > Metazoa > Chordata > Mammalia > Rodentia > Cricetidae > Cricetulus > Cricetulus griseus. The sequence goes on along the minus strand of NC_048598.1, from coordinate 180,864,104 downwards.
CAGCCCTGACCCGGTGCAGTGTCCGAGCTTGGGGACCTGCTCTGGAGATGACTGGATGGGAGGGTACTTTGGAGGGTGAGATGAGACGTGGGAGCAGACAACTGCTCAGCAGCCAGTCAGGGGCCCGGCAGCCAGCCCTAGGGTTTCCAGCCTCCAGAACTGTGAAAGCGACTGTGCACTGGTTCACCCGAGCCAAGGACACTGTGTGTGCTTGATTGGATGTGGGCTTGCTATTTAAATTCCCCATGGAAATCTCTTTTGAAAAGGCAGACTTAATTCACATTCACTCATTGTGAGTTCTGATGTAGCCAAGCCTATTTTTACCTCTGATTTTGTGTTTTCTCTATCATGTCCTCCGGTCTACCTCCCTCCCTGGGGCCTATTGGTTGGCGGCATTTCCCGTCCGTCATACTTTCATTGTCAGTTTGAGAAAAGCAGTTTTATTTTGAAAAAAAAAAATTCTTTTGTAAGTCACCATTGAATTTTCGGAGGCTGGCAAATTTCATTCTATTAGCGTATATTAGCTATATATGCAGTAACAGGTTTGATTACAGCATTTTTGTTTGTAGTGTTCTTTGATCATAGTAATTTCCATTACCCTCTCCTGTCTCCTCCCCTCCCCCACTAATCACCTTCCTTTTCTCAACTAGCCCCTCTCCTACTTTTCATGACTTTTTTTGGGCGGGGTTATGACCTAATGAGTAGTGTTGCTTACGGAGGAGTACGGTGAGGGATTTTCAGAGCTCGCTCACCTTGCCAATGGCTGAACCTCCACCGATGTCTCTCCCTTTTCCAGCAGCCACTCCTGGCCTGTAGATACTCAGGAAGGAGTGGGGCCTCATGGGCCCTGACTCTTTCATGGGAGGGTGTTGGTACGCCCAGTTTTGGATAGGTGTTTAATCACAGATACCCTGAGATCATTAGTCATGCCTGGAAGACAGCATCTCATAATACCCACCCCCGCCTCTAACACTCTTTCTGTCCCTTCGTCTGCGATGTGACGCCAAGCCGGGCTGTGAGTCTCTGGATGCAGGTTGAGTCGGTTGGTATTGGATGGATGGCAACACTCCCCCATCAATCATGGAGGTCAGCCTTGTGACCTATTGGACCGTCTCTGTACTTGGTGGTGTTTGGGTTTACTTTAGACACGGGCAATTTACTAGCCCTTCACTGTCGGTTGTCTACTTACATTCATCAAGGCTGGTGTCTGGACTCCCACACTGCTGCAACTGAACACAGGTTGACTGCCTGAGTCCAGGACTGAGGTGCGGGTGGACGCTGAGGCCCCAGGGCTGCAGTTCCACAGGGCAGGAGGTGAGTGCAAGCCTTCACTGAGCGGTGGGCTACCTCCCAGCCTCTGCCTGTTTCCAGCATTCCTGTCTTGCAGGCCATAGGACCTATGCCACCTCTTCCATTACCACAGCCCTGCGTTCCCTTTGGCTCTTGTGGAGGAAAATGCGCACTAGTCTCCTTGACCTTTGGGCTGTTGGTTCTCAGGAGGAGAAACAGGTTGTTGCCGTGAGAAGATTCCCCGGCATACTTCTTCCCCCACTTCTGCACCCAACACTCAAGAGGAGAGCTACCTGTTGAGGATGGGGAGCCCCTTCTCCTGGCTTATGACATGAGGGAGGCTGGACTTGGCCCTGTGCAGTCTCTGTTCCTTACGTACACCATGTTTAATCCTAGCCCAGGCCGGAGGGATTGTGGGAAGGACTTGGTTAGTCTTTTTCAGATGTCTGTCTTGCCTTTGTCTGTACTGACACTCTGTGGCTTCCCCACTACCTTCCTACTGTGATGAGACTGAAATCCCAGCTCCGGTGAGCCATGGGGCATTTCCCAGATGTGGGATGAAGAATTAAGAAAGAAGATCTGTGGACAGATCTTCTTCTCCAATGTCAGAGGCGATCACAGCCCTTTCTTTTCTTTTAAAATGTTACTTTGAGGCACTGGTGACGCAGGCCTTTAATCCCAGCACTTGGGAGGCAGAGGCAGGCGGATCTCTGTGAGTTCAAGGCCAGGCTGGTCTCCGGAGCGAGTTCTAGGACACAGAGAAACACTGTCTTGGAAACAAAACAAAACAAAATAAAATGTTCCTTTATTTTTGAGAATTTCAGACATGTCTACAATGAAATATGATCATATAGCCCTACGTTTCCCCTTTGCAATTCCCCCATGGCCCATAACCCTCCCAGCACGCCTCTTCTCTCCCATATCATGGCCTTTTTGTTTTCGTTTGATAGACCACTAAATCCACTTAGTGCTTCCTCATATGTGCAGAGGTGTAGGGCTATCCACGGGAACAGGAGGCTAACAGTAGCTACTCCCTCAAAAGCAATGCTTTTCCCTCCCCTAGCAAATAGCATGAGATGAAGCCTGGAGGTGATCTACCCCACCTGAGGTTTTGGTAGGCTTGGTCTTGCACAGGAAACTACAGCTGCTGCAAATTCACTAACGCAATGGCTGTGTCGTGCCCAGACGGATTTCACACACTCCCTTCCTTCCTATCCTCTGCCTCTTACTTTCTCTCTGAACCTGGGTGATGAGGACATCACTACAGACATCCTGTTCAGGGCTGAGCCCTGGGTCTCTTAGTCTCATCACTCTACATGTCTCCACTGACTTCTGGCCTCTGTGAAAAGAGGCCTCTTTGCTCAAGGTTGAGATCATTCTAGGTCTTCGGGTACAGAAATAATGTATTTTTAAAAATTTTTTAATTTATTTATTTATTGATTTTTTTTTTTTTCAAGACATTGTACACACCTCCACTAAAGTAAGACTCAACCCAAACTACTTTAGATGTTAAAGTCCCAGAGAAGAGAGTGAGTTCGAGGCCAGCCTGGTCTCCAGAGTGAGTGCCAGGATAGGCTCCAAAGCTACACAGAGATCCGCCTGTCTCTGCCTCCCGAGTGATGGGATTAAAGGCGTGCGCCACCACCGCCTGGCACAGAAATAATGTTTTAGTAGGCAATTTTACAGCATGAGCATTTAGCAAAATAACAATAGCAGGTGATACCCTAGAGCTCATCATTTTTCCCCCAACAGGATTATAGTACCACACCTGAAACTCTCCTGTGGATCAGGCCTCAAACCCCATCAGACAACTATCAGCCGTCCCATAGTCGTCCTTCCAATGTGGCTCCAGGAGGCACATTTTGCTCTGTGGGTCGGTACTGAAGTGGTGCCGGATAAAACCGTGGCCGTCTTCCTCCCCAGCAGCCTGAGAACATCTTCTGGCACCATGAAAACCAGTGCATGGTTATTTATTATACAAAGTGGGACGGACACACGGGGCTCAGTGGTTAAGAGCATTGACTGCTCTTCCAGAGGACCCGGGTTCAATTCCCAGCACCCACATGGCAGCTCACAACTCTCTGTAATTCCAGTTCCAGGGGACCTGACACCCCTGGCAAAACACCAAAGCATATAAAATTTAACAACAAAATCAGTGAGAAGTGGGACACAGAGCTGGGGAAGTGGTTCAGTCGGCCGATGGGCTGTCCGTCTGTATATATATGTTTCTCTTATTGGTTGATGAGTAAAACACTGTTTGGCGGGACTAGGGGATGAAGAGAATTCTGGGAAAGGTAGGCAGAGGGAGACCAAGAAGAGACGCCATGTAGCCGAGAAGGAGAAACAGGTCCGGACCTTTCTCTGATAAGATAAGACCATGTGGCAACACATGAATTAATAGCAGTGGGTTAATAATTAAGACAGAGCTAGCCGGTAAGAAGCCCTAGCCATTGGCCAACAGTTCAATAATTAATATAAGTCTTTTTGTGCTTATTTGGGGCTGAAGCAGCAGCAGGACCAGTCTGAGAAAGAAACTCCAGTAACAGCTGGCAAAGTGCATGCCAAGGGAGCATGCGAACTTGAGTTCTGATCCCCAACATCCATGTAAGAAGCCAGACGTGGTGGCATGTGCTTGAAACCAACCCTAGCACTGGGAAGACAGAGACATGAGGACCCTGGGGCTTGTTGGCTAACTAGCAACAACCAGTGAGGCCCTGGTTCAGTGAGAGACCTTGTCTCAAAAAAATGAGGTGGGTTCACTTTCCCCCACCACATGGGTTGCTTGAATCTTGACTCACCAGGTAGCCCTGCTACTTCCCACCACACAGGTCTCCCAGCTCCATACCTCGCTTCCTTGACAGTTCAATCCCACAACCCCTGGTTGACTCAAGGGCAGCTAGACTTGGAGAACCATCCCATAAGGTGTTGGAGGAGAGGACCAGCAAGGGGCGTGGGGACTTTTGGTAGAGACTGTTAGCACAGGCAGTAGCCAACTCTCGAAAGAAAAGCAGTTGATAGAACCCGGAGTCCTCAACAATAGTCCCACAGAGGACAGCATCTCAACACTCTCCTGAACATTGTACACACCTCCACTAAAGGAAGACTCAACCCAAACTACTTTAGATGTTAAAGTCCCAGAGAAGAGACAAAAATAACAGGAAAAGCTGTGACATGTATACCCCTCAAATTTCTAATTCCATAGTGAGGATGACCTGGAAGAACTCCTGGACAAAGAGTTCAAAAATCATGCTTATATCTATGTTCAAACCGTTTAAAGAAGATATGAAGATACTCCAAGAGAAAAACCCCAAAGAGATGAATGAAATGAAGACATCGACGCAAGTTGTGAAAACAGACTTCAATAAAAGAGGTAGAACTCCTGAGGAAAACCCCAGTTAAAATGATGCTTGAGCCTTCCTGGGGCTGCAACGTGAGTCTGGTTGCCTTTATTCCACCCCTTGCCCCACCCACTGATGACTCATCTTTAGGGCTGAACTTACCACATCTCCAGGAGCTGTTCCAGATCTTGTAGTGTCTCTTTCTCTTTCCTCTGGACCTTGTCAGTTTAGTTATCGGCCACAGGCACTTACCTGGGTTCACATTTTGGCTGTCATAGCCTTACCTTGTGACCTAATCTCCCATGCCTCAGTTTCCTCCGTTACTGGGGCTGTGTTACCAGAGTCTGTCTTGATGGGGCGAATACTGGAGAGTGCATGTGCTGAACCCCCAAGTTTGAGTGCAAGACTCAAAAATGTGTGCATTTCTCAGTGCCTGTTTGTGTCTTGACAGGGTCTCACTGTCCAGCCCAGGCTGCCCTCAAACGTGGGATCTTCTGCCACAGCTAACCATAGGCTTGTGCCACCACTCCCGGCAAGACTGACTTTGATGAGACTTCAGCCTTACTCAATGAAAAGGAATATTGTGGATGAAAGAATGAGTACATTTTACCAGGCAACAAGCTGCGCTTGGAAGAGTTTGTGCTGACTGAAACTTGGCACAGAAACTTAAAGCATCTTGGTACCATCAGTGCTTTGAAAACGTGATTAGGTGAAATTAATAAAATTGGTGGTCGTAATGGCAGTGGGAACCCTTTGCCGTGGGTGAGCACTGTGCAAATTCAGTGGAGAGGATTTTATTTGCCATTTACAATCAAGATCAAGAGGAATGGCTTCGTGGTTCAGCAGTGTGAATGGATGCCGTTTTTTGGACTGTTTGGACTCTGGCCGCAGGAGAAAGGCCTTCTGGGAACCAGCCGGTGTTATAGCATTTCAGCAGCAGGAACAAGGGGAGGGGCAGAATTTCACAGAGACCTCTTTGGTCACATCCCAAGACATCTGGCTGTGGTGGAGGAGGGCTATCGGCCATGTGTTCCCTTCCCAGTACTAGGAATGGGCCTCAGGTGCTTGCACAGGTGAGTCCTAGGAGTAGGGGTCAAGCTCCTGAGGGGAGACAGAAGTTGGGTAAGACTGGGGCAGTCAGCCACTCAAGTCTGACTGGGTGGGACTGGCAGAGATGCAGTGACACAGAGAGGCCACGAGAGGGTGCCCAAGCACTGTCATTTGGCCACTGAAGGCGGAGCAGCAAGTGTCTGAGGCTGACCTGCCTGCCAGTGTTGACAGGACCCTGACAAGACTCTGTTGACCCCAAAGTTGAGCATGCTTTGGCTTGCCCAGGGCTGGGCCAATCTCTTGATCAAATCCTGATCATCTAAGCTGGTGCCGTGGAGTTGCCTGCCCCCTGCAGGCATGCGATGAAGACATTTTAGGTAGAAGAGACCCCACTGGGAAGGCTCTAAGGACACTGCCCCAGGCAGAGGCCCAGTAGCCTGTAGAAGGTGCAAGAAGCCAAGCGAGCAGCCACTTCTGGAGAAAGGGCGTGACGGCAAGCGTCATAGTGCGCAGGACTCGTAGCTACAATCCAGAGACCATCCACATGATTAGGGGGAAAGAGTGGGGTTGTGTGGAGACTTAGATTAGGCTAAAATAAATGTCTCTTTGGAAGGATGTTAGGATCAATAAATTCCATAAGCCAGTTGAATGGCCCCAGAACAATTACCATAAAATGACAAAGTATAATATTTGAAGCCAAAAGAAGCTGGGCTGAGCCGGGTGTTGGTGGCACACGCTTTGAATCCCAGCACTCAGGAGGCAGAGGCAGGCAGATCTCTGAGTTCAAGGCCAGCCTGGTCTACAGAGTGAGTTCCAGGACAGCCAGGACAACACAGAGAAACCCTGTGTTTATAAATATATATAAAATCAATCACGGGGAGCAGGATGAACACAGGAGGGAAATAGAAAATGCCACGAACCAGAAAAACTCACAATGAGAACTAAGACACAAGCCCCTGGCACTGACAGCAAAAAGCAATGGCTTAAACTAATCACTCACAAGAGATTCGTGTGCTGAGGTAAGAACCATCCTACCCCAGTGTGACTTTATAATTAAAACCTACAACTAAAAACAAAGACGCAGGGCCTCAGGGGGTAAAGTGCTTGCTAACAAGTGTGGAGACCCAAGTTTGAGTCCTCAGAGCCTGCAGAGCCGGGTGTGGTAGCCTATGTCTACAACCCCAGTGCTCCTGAGGTAAAGACAGGATCCCAGGAAATGTGCACCCCAGCTATCCTGGTGTACGCAGCTGTGAACAGCAGAAACCTTGTCTGAAACGAAGGGGAAGGTGAGGATTGGCACCTGCCCTTTGACCTCCCCATGCCTGCCTGCGTGACGTGTGTGTCTGTCTCTGAGGCTTTTGGAGGTGTGGAAGGACCTTGACTCTGCTGGCTTTTCCTGCTCCCCAGATTCCTCCTGGTCGGGAAGGGCAGACAATGATGCAACTGGACACCGTGTGTCCACTTGGGAAATGGAGGCTCAGCCTTCCAGGGGCCTGGCTCTGTTGGCCTTGGGATCTGTTGCCAGTAGCAGTGAAATACCATTTACAGAGCCTCGGGACTACCACAAGGGGTACAGGAGCCTCAGGGTGTCCTCCCCAAACTTTGACATAAACCCGCAGCCCTGACGTAATCACCAAGTACAGGGCACGCACTCTTTACCTTCTTGGATGGACGGGACGCGCACCATACCACAGCCAGGGATGACTATGAGTGGAGCATGAGTTTTGGGCTGACCTCCCCAAACTGAGTCCCCAACTTTATCACCAAGTGGACTGTGTCCTCTCCTACCTCGAGCAGACAGGGCAAGCACTGGCATACTCTGCTCCTCACGGTCCCCTTTCACCCCCCCTCCCCGGGACAAGAACTCTCTGTGAGCAGTGGGCTAGTGCTCCAGTGGCCACACGGTGGCAGCAGAGCTCTGCTCTTGTGGATACCTAACAGGCGCCTGGTTGGTTCTGGGAGGCGATGGCCTGACCATGGCAGAGGCTGTGGAGCCCAACGCAAGCGCTTCTTGTGTCCTAAAATAGGACCAGCTCTCGCCTAGCTCACACTCAACTCCAAACATCCCAGAATTGCCACACCTTGGCTCCGGACTCAGCGGCGACGCTCTCTCAGACTAAAAGTCAGAGAACCCTGGCCAACGGGGAGATTGCAAAATCATCATGAAAATTCTGGATCCTGTTTCCACCAGTGTTGTTCTCTGACCATGACCCAGTCATCTGTGGTAATGTGAACAGTTGTGTAGGCGCTTCAGTGGGGAGGATTAGAGACACAGGGGTGTAAACACACACACATACTCACACAGACAGACAGACACACACAGACACATCAAAAGACACACAGACACACACAGACAGACAGACACAGACACACCAAAAGACACACACAGACAGACACACACAGATACACTCACTCACACACAGACACACACAGACAGACACACACACACAGTCACACACAGACACACTAAAATACACACACAGAGACAGACACAGACACACACAGACACACACAGACATTCACACACAGACACACTAAAATACACACACAGAGACAGACACAGACACACACAGACACACACAGACATTCACACACAGACACACTAAAATACACACACAGAGACAGACACAGACACACACAGACACACACAGACAGACACACACAGACACACTAAAATACACACACAGAGACAGACACAGACACATACAGACACACACAGACAGACACACATAGACAGACACACACAGACACACTAAAATACACACACAGAGACAGACACAGACACACACAGACACACACAGACAGACACACATAGACAGACACACACAGACACACTAAAATACACACACAGAGACAGACACAGACACACACAGACAGACACACAACACACACATACACACACAGACAAACATAGACACACACAGACACACCAAAATACACACACAGACACACAAGGATACAGAAACAGAGACACGGACACACACAGATACACCCAGACACACACACACACACACACACACACACACACAGACAGACAGACACACCAAAATACACACACAGACACACAAGGATACAGAGAGAGACACGGACACACACAGACACACTCTCACATACACACACACACACATACACACACAGACAGACACACACAGACACACCAAAATACATACACAGACACACAAGGATACAGAAACAGAGACACGGACACACACAGATACACCCAGACACACACACACACACACACACACACACACACACACAGACATTACACACAGACACACACACACACACACACACACACACACACACACACACACACACACAAGCATGTGCACTTTCTCTGAGTATGCGTTGTCACAAGTACCAGAGCATACGTACACCTGGCTGGGTGGGTGGAGCCAATTCTTTGAACTTGGCTTGGCAGAGCATGCAAAGGTGCGTTTGTCCACCAGGGGGCACACGAGCTCTGCACTGGGGTCGTTGTGGAGACTCAGCAGGTGTATCGGGTGTGACCTGACTTGGGCGGATCCAGGGCAGCCACTGACGATACTCCGATACTCCATCAGCGCTAGACTCTGGGAGCCTGGCTTGGGCCTTGGAACCTGCTGCCCGTAACTGCATATGGCGGGGACAGAGCTTGGGCATCGCCACGGGAGGACACGAGCCTCTGGAGTGTAACTCTGCATCCCTACCTTGACCCCCAAGTGCACCCACCCTTAGGGAGATGGGACACTCGCTCTTGTCCACCACAACCGCCCAGCCAGACCGGGAAAAGAACTACTGACCCCTCCTGCCTCGAGGAAACGGCCCTTCTGTTGGTATTCAGGCTTCTGCGCTGGCCTGCACTCGGGGCTCTGACAGGAAACACCCTCAGGTGCAGCCACTGAGAGCACCGCCTGTGCGCATTCACTACTTTCCCTTTTAGAGGCAGGCCCACCTCCTCTCTCTCTCTCTCTCTCACTCACTCTCTCTCTCTCACTCTCTCTCTCTCTCTTTCACTCTCTCTCTCTGTCTCCCCCTCTCTCCTCCCACTCATCCCTCTTATCCCTCCCTCTCCCCCTCTCTGTTCTCCTGTCTCTCTCTCTCTCTCCCTCTCTCTCTCCCTCTCTCCCTCTCTCTCTCCTTCTCCCTCCTCTCTCTTTGTCTCCCCTCCCTCTCTTTCTCTCTCTCCCCTCCCCCTCCTCAGGACGCCGGGCTCCCCCATCCCCTTCCCCCTCTTTGTGATCCCTGCTCGCACCCTGTCGCGCTTTTCTCTCTTGGGCGGTTTTCTTACCCCCCCCACCCCTTTAACAAGAGCATCCTGTGGGCAGGGAGTGTAGTTCCGCCAGCGGCCACACGGGGTCAGTAGAGCCTCGCTCTCTCAGGTGAGAAAGACGCAGGGCTGCTAGGGACCCACGTGACCACAGGAGACACTGTGGAGCTCGGCCCAGGTTCCGAGCCCAGGGTGGCTCAACTCCAAACTGCCCCAGAACTGCCACACTTGGCTCCTCTCCCCGACTGACGTCCATGACCCGTCCACTTGTGTTCATCTGAACGGGGTGCAGGGCCTCAGTGGGGAGGATTAGAAACACAGGTGTGTCAGTGCACGCACGAATGCACGCGCACACGCGCACACGTGCACACGCGCAGGCTTCTGCTGCAGCACGTTTCGGTTTGCCCCCTTCAAACCGTGGGTGGTGCCCAGTTTTGAATCCCGCCTGGCAGAGCACGCAATGGCGCGTCTGCCCACCAGGGGGCACCTGAGCGGAGCCCTGCACTGTGGTGGCAGCACAGGCGTACCCACCCGCTGCTAATGTGACCTGACCCCAAAGGCACTGGGCAGCCCCAGGGCTGGCCCTAACCACGCTTCCCCAGTGCCAGACGCCCGAACCCGGCAGGTCTTACACAGAAGGACGGGTACAGGTGGGGGTGGCTGGAGCTGCTGGCCCTGCCCTGGATGTCCCCTAACTCTGTGGACACTTCTCCAGCCCCCTGCCTCGGTGGTGAACTCTCTCTCTCTCTCTCTCTCTGCCTTGTGTGTCCCCATGCTTCTGTGTGGAATGTGGGAATCTAGATCCTGGCTTGTTCTGTTGCCGTGCAGTGTGTATTGGACGGTGCACAGTCTTGGGGATTACCGGGGAGGGGACACCAGCCTTGGGCTCTCCCGAACTTGATCACCAAAACCCAGGCATGTGTGCCCGTTCACCTTAGCTCAGCGGCTCTCAGTCTCCCTAACGCCGCCGCCCGCTAATACTCACGCTGTGGGGACCCAACCACAAATTACTTTTGTTGCTGCTTTACAACCGCAATTTTGCTGCTGTTTTGAATCATGATGTAAATATCTGGCATGATGCAGGATATCTGGCATGTGACCCCTGTGAAAGGGTCATTTGACCCCAAAGGGGTCGCCACCTACAGGATGATAATCACCTCCTTAACTAGACAGTCCCTCCCCACCTGCCCTGACAAGAGCCTCCTGGGCTGCAGAGACAATGCCACCAGTGGCCACACGGTGGCAGCAGAGATTGGCGATACAGTTTGGGAGCTGATGGGCTGGGGGAGGGGGCACAGTCTGACCAAGGTGTGTGAGTGGAGCCTAGCCCGGCTCAGCGTCATATGAGAACACTGTGAACTCTCAACACCCCAGGACCGTCAGACCCGTCTCCAGTGACCTCCTGCCACACTGACTAGTTTGGCCAGTTAACAAGACCTAATCGGCACAAGACGGTAAAACCAAAAACTTGGGCTCCCCCGCCATCCTATTTCCACCGATGTCTTCATTTATCAACGTCATATCATCATGGGTGACATATGCGCAGTTAACTGGGGCCTCAGGTGTGTAATCGCGAACACACACGCGTGCGCACTCTCTCTGCACCTGTCTTACGTCACCTGTACTGAAAGCACACCTGGCTGGGTGGAGCCAAGTAGCTGAATCTGGCGTGCAGTGACACACATGGTCGCCAGGGGGCGCACGAGCTCTGCACTTTGGTCACTCAGGTGCCTCAGCAGACACACCTGGGGCCGAGACATCACTAGTTCACCTGTGCCTTCCTTCACCAGCCCCAGGGCTGGGGCTGACCACATCCCCAGATCTTGGCTGGCATGGAAGGGGAGGTCCCAACAGGCCCAGGAAGCCAACAGCCCAGAAGACGTTGGGACACTTACACAGGGGTCAAGAGCCTGGAGGCGTGTTTGTGGAGCCGGGCATAAGACTGTACCTCCAGTCTGGCCACCAAGGGTGGGCGCATGCCCCCACCCACCCTAAATAGGAGGCATGTGCTTCCTTCTAAAATGACTAGATGAGAGTGCACCCCTTTAGACTCTATTTAGATGGGCGGGGCAGGTGGCGTTTCACACCCTGACAAAACCTCCCTACCCCCGTCCTCCCCAGGGAGAGTGTGTGCTGTGGGTGCAATGCTGCCCACGGTCACCCAGGGGCAGCAGAGTTCGCCTGTGGGGCTTGCCTGCCCAGTGCCAGCTTTGAGCTGCTGGGCCGGGTGGCAGGATGTAATCTGAATATAGTGGTCTCTGTGGAGACCAGGTCAGGCTCTGCTCCTGCCTGGAAATAGACTCGGCCAGGATTGCTCTCTGGTTGAGCGTGGCACTGGGCACAGCCTGTACCTTTGTTCTGAGCCATGACGGCTTGTGGCTAGTACCCCCTGATGTCAGCACTTGATATCTCTGAGTTGATGGACCTGGGACACTAAGTGGGGGGTTGAGACAAGGCGTGGGGAGCCCCCTCACTACCTCTCTGGTTTGGGCAGCCCTGTGGGGTCTCAGGATGGTAGGAGGTAGAGTTGCCTCAGTTGCTGCCCTAGGGGGGAAGCCTGGTTTGCAGACCACGTGGGCATTCGGTAAACATTGTGGTTGGGAGGACTGGGCTGTCTGTAAGAGAGGGGCACAGGCATGAGGTGCTCGGGGCTGTGGGAGCCTTCAGAGCCAAACTTCTGTAACCTGCATCTGTAAGCCGCTGTGCTTGGGGATCAAGCATGGTGAACCCTCCTGGCAGCCCTTCTGGCCTGGGTATGCTTCTGTTTGTTCCTCTTGAGAGGCACACATGTCTACTGTCCTGAGATTCCCGTTGACAACCCGAAGGCCAGGCCCCTACAGTTCTCAGCCTTCCCCCACCCAGGTCACCTCCACAGGTCCGCTATGTACTAGGTCTTATGCTGTCTAAGTTGGAAACCTCAGCTCATCAAACAGGACCCAAGAAAGCCAGCAGGTGTGTTTGCAACTTCAGACCCTGCCCAGCAGTGCTGTCCTCCATGGACTCCGTGTCCCTAGCCTTGGCTATAGCCCTAGCCTATGACACCTCTATAGGAAGGGTCTCAGGCAGCTGTAGTGAAGTAAGACATTCAAGGCCCAAGCGGCTCTGCTGCTGCCAGTGCGGTGGGCAGATCCTGGGACCACAGGAAACGGGGCTTCAGCCCATCATGTCTTCTCTGGAACATCTGTCTAGCAAGAAAGATGGGACCAAAGAACTGTTAGCACCCTTCCAATCAGGCGGGTCCTTCCAGCTTCTGAATGGGAACCAGGGTGGGTGGCAAAGACCTGCCCAGGGCTGGGGAGACACACCCCTGCCTGATCACAGTCCAACTGTGTGGACCTAATGTCCTGGATAGAAGTCCCTGTATTCTAACCACTGGGGACCTTGCCAAGACATCCTGGCTGGCGATTGTGTGTTTCCTGTGAGGATATGAGGCCTCAGGAGAGCTGGTGTCAAACGGGGACACCAGGGGGCCAGGGGGTCCCACTGGTCAGACAGCCTCCTGCACCAGATGAAAACTGCAGAGATAGGGGTGAGGGGATGTTCCTGGCCTGCCCACACGGGGTCTCTGATCTGTTGGTTTATGAACACCCCCAGTCTCCTAGTTCCTTACCTACTTTCTGTCTAGCCTCTTCTCCCACTGCCTGTTCACACTGACTTCCACTCAGTCCCCTAGAGGGAGCCCTTAGCACCCCAGTGATCTGCTTTCAGGGCAGGATGGCAAGCAGAGGCTGCTCCCTGGACTCAGTCCTTTCTGCCTCGCTCCACCATGTTTCAGACTCTATTAACCTTTGCTTCTGCTAGTCTCTTGTTTTTTTTTTTATTTAAAAATTCTTTTATTTGTGTGTGTGTGTGTGTGTGTGTGTGTGGTGTGAGTGGTGTGTGTGAGTATATGTATCTGTGTGAGTGTGTGTATGTATGTGAGTATGTGTGTGTGTGTGTGTGTGTGATGTCAATGTGATGTGTGTGTGTGTGTGTGTGTGGTGTGAGTGGTGTGTGTGAGTATATGTATCTGTGTGAGTGTGTGTATGTATGTGAGTATGTGTGTGTGTGTGTGTGTGATGTCAATGTGATGTGTGTGTGTGTGTGTGTGGTGTGAGTGGTGTGTGTGAGTATATGTATCTGTGTGAGTGTGTGTATGTATGTGAGTATGTGTGTGTGTGTGTGTGTGATGTCAATGTGATGTGTGTGTGGTGCGTGTGGTATGTGTGTTTGTGAGTGTGTCTGTGTGTGTGTTGTGAGGGAAACCAAGGGCTTTCTGCGAGCAACCATGCTCGTGAGGCAAGCATGCTTTAGCACTGAGCTGGGTCTCCAGTCCCACTTTTGCCTCAGCAAAGCTTCCTCAGAGTGTGTGAGCTCACATCATGCTGTGCATGAAAGTGTATTAGAAGCGGCATTTTAAACAGAGAACAACACAAGGCATCATTCCAGTTGTCCAAACCATGTCTGGGATTGTTGGGTGAGGGCAGACAAGTCAGAGAAGGAGCTTGTGCCAGAGTTAGGTTCCTGGGGTCCTATGGGGTCTGAGGACTCAGGCCAGATTGGGGTGCCCCAGGATAGTGGGGTGTCCTACCTGCTTCTCTTTTTCTGAGTAGGCTCACAGGAGAGGTGTGCTTGCGTGTGTAGCTCCCTGGCAGCCTGAGTTTACCGTCAGGAGAGGCTTGGTTCATACATTCTTTGAGGCCCATGTCAAGGTTCACAGCTGGCTCTTACCTTACTTCTACAGGGTTCCAGCCTCAAATGCTGCTGGCCTGTGTGGGCCTGGGACCTGTGAGCCCTAGGAGTGGGACCAAAGGGCTTGTGCAACTCCTTTGTGGTGAGGGGAATGAGGGACATTTGTTCAGTCCCCACAGCCAGGGGATGCACCCCCAGGCTATTTGTGGAGCTGGAGTCAGGGGTTGTATGTCCAAGCAGCAGTCCTGGGCTAAGCCGGGGTCAGGGCCTGCCTTTTTCTAGCAGCTGTCATGGGCTGGGGTCAGCACCTGCCCTCTCCTATATCTAGCTTGGACAGGGGTCAGGGCTACCTTTCCCCAACAGCTATCCTGGGTTAAATCACGGTTCTCCCGCAACAGCTGTCCTGGGCTGGGGTCAGGGGTTGCCTCCCATCATGGCTGCCCTAGGCCAAGCTAGGTTCAGAGACTGCCCTTCCCAGCAGCTGTCTTGGTTTAGGCTGGGGTGAGTGGATGGCTTTGCATCGGTGACCTCTGCAGCCCTTGTGTGGAGGAGAGGGTTACAAGGGGAAGGCAGCGGTATAAGCTGCTGCAGAGGGCTCAGAGCCTGTCCAGGGCTTTAACCCAAGAGCATGGGAATGAGTGACGAGGCCTGGGACCCCCAGGGTGGCAGGCTAGGAGTGGGAAGGGGCCATAGCTGAGCAGCATACAGGGAGAGGTAAGGTGGGACTCTGAGGATAATAAGGTCAGGCCAGGACTAGGTGGGACTCTGAGGGTAAGAGTGTCAGGCCAGGACCAGGTGGGACTATGATGGTAAGAGTGTCAGGCCAGGACTAGGTAGGACTCTGAGGGTAAGAGTGTCAGGCCAGGACTAGGTGGGGCTCTGAGGATAAGAAGGTCAGGCCAGGACTAGGTGGGACTCTGAGCGTAAGAGTGTCAGGCCAGGACTAGGTGGGACTCTGAGGGTAGAGTGTCAAGCCAGGACTAGGTGGGACTCTGAGGGTAGAGTGTCAGGCCAGGGCTAGGGGTGTCCACTAATAGTTAGAGAGGGGCTTCAGCCAGGACTGCAGGCTGCTTTCAGGGTGTGAGTGTTTGTGGTGAGTGTGTTATGAGTGTGAATGATGCACGCACCTTGGCTTCCATTGCCCACAGCTCTCCAGCACACGGGGCCCATATCTGTGTCCTGTGTATCTGGTATGGGCCCTGGTGCTGGAGCTGTGTTTGATGTGGGCCAGTGCGGAGGTGTGTGTGGCTATCGTGTTCTGTGTGTGTGGGTGCCCCTTTCTGAATGCTTCTCTGTAAAGAGTGGGGTCCCTATGTTTCTAGAAGGAAGCCCCCCCACTGAGGGGAATGTCCAAGGACAGGCCTGCGTGTCCTCAGGAAACCTGTGCACAGGCCTCATGCATCTGTGTGTGGCTCTGGTGTCCCCATGGGCCTGAGAGCCTGTGCGGGCCTGGGTGTGCTTCCAGCTCGAAGGGAGTATCTGGAAGCTGTGTGTGCTTGAGTGTGAGGGTGTGCAGTGCCAGCTGGCTGTGGCTGAGCATGAGCCTCAGTGTGTGTGTGTGTGTGTGTGTGTGTATGTGTGTGCCAGTGTGAACCT
>NC_048598.1:180807907-180842907 GCF_003668045.3 Cricetulus griseus | reverse complement strand
AAGAACCTGGTCCTAGTTGTGGTTGCTGATTTCTGGTGGAGGTCATTTGATTCTGGTCATCATTACTGAGTTGTATGTGTGGACATTGGCCCCTGTTCCTATCAGCCCTGGTCTTGACTACTGAATCCAGGTTTTAACCACTAAATCCTGGCTTCATCATGTTCCCTGGTCCTCATCATTAAGCTCTGGTTTAGAGCAGTGTGCTGGCTCTGATCACCAGGCCCAGATTCTGATATATGGTTTCTCGTCCTGGTGACTAGGTTTTGGCTATGAAACCTAGATCTAGATTTTGTTCACTGAATCTTGGTCCTGATCATTTGGCATTGGGACTTGGTATGCATCACCAAGTTCTGGTATTCCTAGACACTGGGTCTTGGTATTGATCTTTGGGAACTGACTTAGGCAGGGGGCCCTGGAACATGACACTGACATCTAATACTGATTATAGCCCCAATTTCTGCTTAGAGACACCAGTCCTGAACCCCAGGCTCATCTCACAAACATTACTCCGAGGCCCAAGGCTACAGTGACATTGAACAAGAGGTCCCTTTTCCATCTTAAGCCCCATGCTCATTAGGAAGAGCCCTTCAGGGTCAAGGGAAGATTCCAGAGTCCCTCAACACTGTCCATACACTGGGCTGCCAGTGAGAGACAGTGACCCTGCTCATCTGCCTTTCCCAGAATCAGAGGGAGTGGATGGAAACTAAACAAGCCCAGGCCAGATGAGCTGTAACCTCTGGTCTGGGGTCTGGAGATCTGTAGAGGAGGTTTGCAGACCCGGTGTGGGGGAGGGCAGGGAGGATCATGTTTGTAACCCTTGTTTTTCTTTCTTCTGAAGTCTCTGTTGTCTATCACCTGCTGAAACACTCAAAATAGCTCAGAGAACTGAGGGTAGCTGAGTCATCATGAGCCCAGCTCAGCCCAGGTGCCCCAAACCAGAACTACTGTTCTGAGAATCACACTGTACACTAGACCTGGCCAGGTGGCCCTGGAGCCTGGATGAGGACTTGGAGCCAAGGGAGCCCTGCCAGGGACTGAGGAGGCCCAAGCCCCCATCACTCAAGGCCTGACAGGGTCATCCACAGTTAGGCCTTAGCGAAGCCATGTTGTGCCAGGATAAGAACAAGCCAAGTTAAGATCAGTTATAGTCTGCCCAGGATCACACAGAGTCAAGCAGTGTCAGCTAAGGTCGACCAAGACCAGCCAGAGGTCAGCCAGAATCACCCCAGGCCACACAGACTCTTCTGACAGACAACTAGGGTGAGCAGCCAGATGACCAGGGCCCTGGTGATACAGAGGGAAAGAGCGCATCCCTGCCAGGCAGGCAGCTCCCTCACTGCATGTGGGCTCCCTGAATGTTCCCAGACTGCAGTTGGTTATAGACGATGGGTCAGTGCCCTGGACTCAGGCTAACCATGCAGAAGGCTGTGTGGAATGACAAGAAATTGTCTGTGAGACTAGATAACCAATTCGGCTACAAGTCTGCCAGAGACCCCAGTGTAGACACTTTGTGGGGTCAACCTGTAGGATGAAAGCTGAACTGAGTCTTGGGGTCGAGTCAAGAACAGAAGCAATCTGCCAGACCCTGGAGGCCATGCAGGCAAAGCACAGGGTGAAGTCCAGACAGACTAATGAATAGACAGATGTGGTACAATGAACCATGTCAACAGCTGAGACCAAGCCAAAAGGAAGCCTCTAGGACACTGTGGGGTTCTCTGCATCTGGATCTCTTGATGTATAGACCAGGGGATCAAGTGACAGAGTGGTGGGGCCATTGTCATCACAGTGTTAGGTGTCCTCATCTTCATGGCCATTGTCATCACAGTGTTAGGTGTCTTTCTCTTCATGGCCATTGTCATCACAGTGTTAGGTGTCTTTCTCTTCATGGCCATTGTCATCACAGTGTTAGGTGTCCTCCTGTTCATGGTCATTGTCATCACAGTGTTGGGTGTCCTCCTGTTCATGGTCATTGTCATCACAGTGTTGGGTGTCCTCACCTTCATGGGATTCAGGTGAGGGTGTGGCACATTTTACAGAGGATGTTTATGGGAAGTTCTCAGGACTGGATTTCAAGACATAATTTTATTGATCTCATGTGTCCCACAGTCTCAACTCTCTTTGGTAAATTTATAGGGTGACACCTTATTTAGGGATAAACTATGTGTCAGTCTGTGCCTTATGAAAGGTGCTGGGCAGGTGGTGTTATTACATACCCACCAAGGTGTGCTGTCATCCTCCACTTTCAAAATGGAGTCAAAAGCCATTTGTAAAATGAAATTTTCTCAGGGTAAAGTACAATAAAAAGGGCACTATTTCACACAGTATGGAGAAACTTAGAGGAAGGCATGGTTGATATCAACACAAAGACAATGTAAGACACCAGGAAGGAGACCGGGGACAAAGAAGTCCAGAAAGAATGGCATAGTACAGAGACACTCAGATGGAGATGAGACACAACAAGAAAGAAAAGACACAGCGACTAGCAAGAAAAGACATGAGGACGGGAAGAGAAAGAGAGACGGATGCAGACGAGAGAGACACACAAGGAGGGGAGAGGTAAGAAGAGACAAAGAAGCAAAGACAGGACAGGCAGAGGCACAGCAGTGGGGCCCACCCAGCACTCAAGTGAAGGCCCTGGCACACACACTCTCAGTGAAGGCCATGCACCCACAGAGCCATGGGTGAGCACTCCTCAGTCACATACCCAACACTCACACCCTGTCCATGCAGACACAGACAGCACCTGCCCACTCCCTCCCCTCCAGGCCTGTGTGCTCAGTGAGCCACACTGAGGGACACTCAGCCTGGACATTTCCCAAGGGACCTAGTGAGCAGCACGAGCTCAGGGTCCATAGTCTACATCACTTGCTGGCCCTGCACCCCATGTCATGCTTAGGATCAACTGAAGCCGGGAACATACACTGAGTCAGGGAGTTCTAAGGGATGGGCTCCTATCAGGATTTGTCCAGATGAGCCCCAAACACAAGGAGTGGGCAACATCAGCTCACAGGGGAGCTTTACCTGGCCAGACCTGATCAGAGCACAGGGAAATGGTGGCTGAGGGACTTTCCTCCTGTGGGGCCTGACCTTGCTTCTCTACCCAAGGTCACAGGTACCTTCCCAACCCTCTACTTTGTTCCTGGTAACCATTCTGCAGGAAGAATGTTAGAACCTAGAAAGAAACATCACCAGAGAGACCCCAGCCTCCGGGGATGAAGAATGGGAGGACAAAGGCAGAAGGGCTCAGTCTTTGGGGCCCTGAGATCCCACACAAGGAACAGCTTACCCAGCCAGTGAGCAGGGTGCAGCTCTAGAAGACAGGGAGAAAACAGCAGCAGAGGCCTGGAGAGCTGCAGTACATGGGAAGGGGTCCTGCTTGGGCTCCCCCTACCCTGGTCCAGGTGCAGCTGTCTGGGCAGGGGCACAGGACAGGGTAAGGCAGTGAGACAGGGCCATGGAAAAGCCTTAGGGATCACATGATGGGAGCCTGGGCTGTACTGTCTTGAGCCTGGGTGTTGGCAGCTGCCTCATAGAGAAGACAATGAAAGTCCAGATGAGGAAAAGGGTCATCAGGACTTAGGGATGGCAGGTGACAGGGTCAGAGGAGATGGTGGGGCTTTGCCCACATTTGTCAAGGTATTTGGGCATGAACTTCATGGACATGGATCTAAGAACTAGGCCTGGCTCCCACCTGCCCTCAGTCAGTGTGTGTGTGTGTGTGTGTGTGTGTGTGTGTGTGTGTGTGTGTGTGTGTGTGTGCTGTGTCTTCCAGCACCTCATCCCATGGTCCTCTCAAATTGGAAGACCTATCTGAAAGGCTTGTGCTGTGGGGTGGAGGCCCAGGATTGGGGACAGGGACACTGGTGTCAGAACATGTGTGCAGTGTAGACAGTACTCAGAGTACAGCTGGGGACATGGCCTTGCAGTGTTCCTCCATGTTGGGACAGGCCAAGACTGGCCCTGAAGCCTCTAGTCCATCCCAGGTCTACAACAGCTGCCATGGCAGCTGCAATACTGTGACAGCTAGTCAGCGGGAGAGAGTCCCTGCACAGTCCAGGTGGATTTTTCTAATCTGCATCCAAAATACAATGATCTTCAGCAATAAGCAATTATCTAGTTATGGTGGTCAACCAAGACCAAGGACAACAGGCTGCTTCATTTTCAGCTCCTCATAGGCTCCCTGACTAATAACTTGTAGGTAACAATGTTTCATTTAACAAAACAAGCCTTTCTTTCTTCTTTTTTTGCTTTTTCTTGTGTCAGCAACTCTCTGTGTAGACCTGGATGTCCCAGAATTCCCTATGTAGACCAGGCTGTCTTCAATCTTAGGGAGATTGTCCTGCCTCTGCCTCTGCCTCTGCCTCTGCCTCTGCCTCTGCCTCTGCCTCTGCCTCTGCCTCTGCCTCTGCCTCTGCCTCTGCCTCTGCCTCTGCCTAAGTGCTAACACTAAAATCATCAGCCACTACACCCCATCTAAATCATGTCATCTGAGGGCAAGACTGTTCCCTAGGCATATACTTATAAAAGATTCTGTTATAAATGTTGGTTAGCTTACACAGTAGTGAATCTCCACAAGACTTCTTCACACATCTAGGTCTGGCCCAGGCAGCCTTTGCCCTGTCTTCTACACACTCCCCCAACCCCCATTCCCCACTTAAATCTTTAACACTGAGAACAGCCTGTTCTACTGTCCCCTCAAACTAAAATGTTTCTTGTGTTGAAGGTTTGTAGCTCGAATACAGCTTTTTCATGTACCCTTCACTTTGGTGACACCAGCACTTCCCCATGCCCACACCTCCTCACGCTCAATTTAGCCTGTGTCCCCTTGTGTGTTTCTTTTTCTTTAGTCTGAAGTACTTCTCTTTTTCTTCCAGTGTCCTCTGTAGAGCTGGCTGGTGTTACAAACACCTTAATCTATTTTTGTTGTCGAAAGGTTTTTTGGTTTGTTTTTTGTTTTGTTTTGTTTTGTTTTTTGAGACAGGGTTTCCCTGTGTTGCCCTGACTGTCCTGGAACTCACTCTGTAGACCAGGCTGGCCCTGTACTCATAGAGATTGCCTTCGTCTGTCTCCAGAGTGCTGGTCTTAAAGGCCTGTGCCCCCACTGCCCAGCTAAAAGTTTTAATTTCTCCTTGAATTTAATGGTTTTTCCCGGTAGAGTAATCTCTCAGAGTTTGAAATAAGTCTTTCCAGGCATCTGGCTGAGGAAGTTTCTCTCGAGGGGATGGAGAGATGGCTCAGTAAGTTGAGAGCACTTGCTGCTCTTGCAGAGGCCTGAACTTGATTTCTTGTACACACATTGCAGCTAACAACTATCTGTGGCTCCAGTTCAAACAATTCCATGTCCTTCACTGGAATCCATTTGGAATAGTCAGCCCAGCAGGGCCATGGTGATGCAAAATGAACAGTGTATGTCCCTGCCAGACTGGGCCCCACAGTCAGCCGGGGTCCCCACTGCACATGGCCTCCACCAATGTTTCCCAGAACACAGTTGTATCCAGACCATGGGGACAGTCCTCTGGACACATAGTAGGTTCTGGTCACACACCTGATGAAACTGAGGTCCTGGAAGGAACAGGGAACCAGGCCCAGAAAGGGACACAAATGGCAAAAGTGAAACAAAGATCCTGAAAATGACAGAGAGAGTAAGGGGACACAGAGGGACTAAGAGATATAGAAAGACAGAGACACTGAGAAAGAGAGCAAAAGGGGACATAAGACTCTGACAAAGACAGAAGAGTAAGAGAACACAGAGGTATTGAGAGAGTTAGAAAGACAGAAACCCAGAGCCACTGAAAGACACACGGAGACACTTAGAGAGAGAGACACAGAAACAGAGATGAGGTGAGGGAGACAGAGACAGAGACTGAGAGACACTGAAAGAGACAACAGAGACACTGAGTGAGACAGAGATGCTGTCAGAGACAGCAGAGACTGAGACACAGAAATGGGAACAATGGGGCAAAGGATGAGAGACAGGGGACCTTAAGATATGGAGAAACACCTCTGTCTGTGAACAAAGGGACACAGGAGACAGACAAAAGGAGACCTTGGGAGACATGAGAACAGGGAGACAGATACAATGAGTCAGAAAGACAGAGCATGTGCAGAGACAGAAATGGGGACCAGGGGACACAGATAGTGACTTTGACAAAGATGACATGATGGGGATGAGGCCACAACAGGAAAAGAGAGACACAGAGACTAGAGGGGAAAGATACAGAGACAGGGGAGACAAGAGACAAATGCAGATGAGAGACACAGACACAAGGAAGGGAGAGGCAAGCAGGGACAGACAGACAGACAGACAGACAGACAGACAGGAGAGACACAGGCACAGCAGTGGGGCCCACCCAGCACTCAAGTGAAGGCCCTGGCACACACACTCTCAGTGAAGGCCGTGCACCCACAGAGCCATGAGTGAGCACTCCTCAGTCACATACCCACAGCACTAACACCCTGTCCATGCAGACACAGACACAGCACCTGCCTGCCTGTTCCAGACCTCAAACCAAGCTACCCACTCCCTCCCCTCCAGACCTGTGTGCTCAGTGTGGCACACTGTGGGTAGCTCAGCCTGGACATTTCCCATGGGACCTAGTGACCAGCATGAGTTCAGGGTCCATAGTCCCCATCACTTGCTGGCCCTGCACCCCATGTCATGCTTCAGAGAGCAGGCCTTGGCCTCTGCTCGGTACTGTCTGGTGAACAGGCTTCATCAGGTCCTGGTGTGGTAAGGCCCTAACCTAAAGAGTGTAGAAGATGGCGGCAGAGGTCAGCTGAGAGGTGCTGGCCAGTTCTGTTCAGAAGCAAGCATGGCTGCTGCAGGGACTAAGCATCCCGGGTCACTTCCTGTACTGCTCGAGGCTCTTGGCACACAACTAAGCCTCCACCAAGTTTCCTGTAATTCACTGTGTCAGACATGCCTCTGGATATCAGGGAGACACACAGAGACGCCTAAGACTCTAGACCCGGGCACTGCAGAGGAAAGGGATGTGTTTGGGGGCCTCACCCTGTGGCACTGGGCTCTCAGCCCTCAGGACAGCCAGTGAGCAGCACATGCACAAGGCCATGGCCCCGGGATACTGATGGGCACCAGGAGGTCCCAGAGCTAGAACCTGCAGGGCTGGAGTATGTGGGAAGGGGTCCTGCTTCAGGTCCTCCTATCCCTGCCCAGGAGCAGCTGGCTGGGCAGGGCACAGGACAGGCTAAGGCAGTGAGACAGGACATGAAAGAGCCTTTGGGACCACATGGTGGAGCCTGGACTGTGCTCTGACTGAGCCTGGGTGTGTGTAGACTGCCTTATGGAGAAAACACCCGGTGTCCACGAAGGGGAAAGGGGTGATCAGGGCTGAGGGGACACAGGGTCTCAGGAGGTGAAGGGTTTGGTCCTGTTTGTCAAGGTATTTGGGCTGAACTTCATAGACACAGATCTGCCCTCAGTCAGGGTCGTGTGTGTGTGTGTGTGTGTGTGTGTGTGTGTGTGTGTGTGTGTGTGTCCTGCACCTCCTTCCATGGTCCTCTCACACTGGAAGACCCATCTGAAAGGCTTGTGATGTGGGTGGGGGCCCAGGATTGGGGCCGGGGCACTGGTGTCAGAGCATGTGCTTAGAGACAGTGCTTAGAGTGGAGTGATCCTCCATGTTGAGACAGGCTGAGACACGTGCTGAAGCCCTTTATCCATCCATAGGACCAGCCCACACTGGTCTTGCCCACGGTCCCAGCAGGGGCCACACATCCAGTGTCAGCTGAACCAATATCCTAACCACTGGGGCTCTGTAGGGACATGTCCTCCTTGTCACTGCCATGACTCTCCAGCTCACACAGGCGCTGTCCCTATCCACCACTGTCCTCAGTGGGCAACCCTGCCTAAGTATAGAGGGTGCAGGATGTCTCTGCCCCCACAGACTGACACTCTTGAGCTTCTTACACACATGTGTGCAAGCATGTTCACATGCACGGCAGTTCTCCATCTTTCAGGGGCTAGTAGGCTCCTCCTTGGGGCTCACTCCAGCCTCTCCCCCAGACCAGAGTCCTGTAGATGCAGTTGATGTTGGTGGCTACAGCTGCTGTCCCAGTGGCTGCTAGAGATGCTTGACCACCATAACTCCAGACTGGGGCACACAAATTGCCCAGACACTGAAGGGACTGGCCAGAGATCTGTGTGGCCCTAGATGTCGCGTGACCAAGGCCTCTTTCCCTAGTATCTTATTTCATGAAAACTTACACAATGGGGTCTTCTATTCTATTTATTCCCTCTTTGCCTGTAAACGGGGATCCTTATAGAAACTTCCCCTCTCTGTGTGCTGGCTGTGGAGACAGATCCAGGCATGATCACGGTGTGCTGTTGCCCTTACTGGGTGGTTTCAGGCCTGGGAACCAGAGAGAGAGACAGAGAAGGAGAGACAGGAGAGAGACAGAGAAGGAGAGGCAGGGAGAGAGACAGAGAAGGAGAGGCAGGGAGAGACAGAGAAGGAGAGGCAGGAGAGAGACAGAGAAGGAGAGGCAGGGAGAGAGACAGAGAAGGAGAGGCAGGGAGAGACAGAGAAGGAGAGGCAGGAGAGAGACAGAGAAGGAGAGGCAGGAGAGAGACAGAGAAGGAGAGGCAGGGAGAGAGACAGAGAAGGAGAGGCAGGGAGAGACAGAGAAGGAGAGGCAGGAGAG
This sequence comes from Cricetulus griseus, assembly GCF_003668045.3. Lineage (NCBI taxonomy): Eukaryota > Metazoa > Chordata > Mammalia > Rodentia > Cricetidae > Cricetulus > Cricetulus griseus. The sequence goes on along the minus strand of NC_048598.1, from coordinate 180,834,246 downwards.
AGACAGAGAAGGAGAGGCAGGGAGAGAGACAGAGAAGGAGAGGCAGGGAGAGACAGAGAAGGAGAGGCAGGAGAGAGACAGAGAAGGAGAGGCAGGGAGAGAGACAGAGAAGGAGAGGCAGGGAGAGAGACAGAGAAGGAGAGGCAGGGAGAGACAGAGAAGGAGAGGCAGGAGAGAGACAGAGAAGGAGAGGCAGGGAGAGAGACAGAGAAGGAGAGGCAGGGAGAGACAGAGAAGGAGAGGCAGGAGAGAGACAGAGAAGGAGAGGCAGGGAGAGAGACAGAGAAGGAGAGGCAGGGAGAGACAGAGAAGGAGAGGCAGGAGAGAGACAGAGAAGGAGAGGCAGGAGAGAGACAGAGAAGGAGAGGCAGGGAGAGAGACAGAGAAGGAGAGGCAGGAGAGAGACAGAGAAGGAGAGGCAGGGAGAGAGACAGAGAAGGAGAGGCAGGGAGAGAGACAGAGAAGGAGAGGCAGGAGAGAGACAGAGAAGGAGAGGCAGGGAGAGAGACAGAGAAGGAGAGGCAGGGAGAGAGACAGAGAAGGAGAGGCAGGGAGAGAGACAGAGAAGGAGAGGCAGGGAGAGACAGAGAAGGAGAGGCAGGAGAGAGACAGAGAAGGAGAGGCAGGAGAGAGACAGAGAAGGAGAGGCAGGAGAGAGACAGAGAGGAGAGGCAGGAGAGAGACAGAGAAGGAGAGGCAGGAGAGAGACAGAGAAGGAGAGGCAGGGAGAGACACAGAGGGAGAGAAGCAGGAGAGAGACCGAGAAGGAGAGGCAGGAGAGAGACAGAGATGGGGGTAGGAAACAGTAGGAGACAGAAAGAAGATGAGCGTAGACAGAGAGTGGGCTGGAGAGAAGGCAAGAGGTAGCCAGTGTGAGACAGACAGCCAAACAGGGAGAAAGAGACAGAGACCAGGGAGACACAGAGATGGGAGGCAGAGGCAGAGATGTGTGGAGACAGTGACAGATTTAAGTGTGGTGCAGACAGGAGTGGCCGAGGTAGAAGAAACAGGGCCAGAGCTATGGGCCGCAGCCATGTGGGGCTGTAAGAAGTGTAGCTTCCTTTTTTTTCTTTCTGCCTCTCTTCTAGCTTGCCTTCCTCAACAGTGGGCTCCCTCCGGACATGTTGTGTTTCCTTACTGTTTCTCTGAAGCTTTCCTTCTGGACAAGTGGCTGCTTGTCAACCATTGTCTGACCTCCACACCAGGTTCAATGGCACACTGTTTCTTAATCTCCCCCTCTGACCTCCTCCAGGCAGCTGCTCAGGGCTCACAACTTTCCTGCCCTGAGATTTTTCTTTTAAACTCTGATAAAATTGTCATTGTGCTTCCATACAGGTGGGGGATAAACCAGGGAGGGAGAAAGACATAGAGAGACAGAGAGAGATAAGGAGAAGACAGACAAGGAGAGAAGCACACCAAGGAATAGACACAAGGAGAGCTAGAGCCAGAGGTGGAGGGAGACTAAAACAGGAAGGGACAGAAATGGAAAGATGGGGAGAAAGAAAGATGGACAGAGCCAGGGAGAGAAAGACAAAGAAACAGAGAGACACTTTGAAGGACTAAAAGCATGTAGCAAGCAATACAACACACCAGGCCTTACACCTATCAGAAAGAAGTTTAATATACAAAGTTCTGAACATACCAGATGGATATAAGCGACAAAACTAGATTTTTAAGGATGTGTACATTATAAGACAGGAACTCAACATCGGGTTAAGACATTTTGGGGGGAGAAAGTTTAGAATCTAAAAATATATTTATTTTTTAGTTAAAAAGATTAAACTAATCTATAATTTGAAAGAAATTTCTTTGAATACAGGACTCAGCAATTTGAAGGACTTTTTGCTTGAAAACAAATTGTATTTTTTTGTGCCTTAATAGTTGTTCTTTTAACTCCTGAGCTACTTGGGAACATGAGGGTAGGGGAGAGGGAGCTGCCAGAATGAGAGAAGGAGAAGAGGAGAGGAGAGGAGGAAATGGAGGAGCAGAAATATTGAGTTGGGGGAAGAATAGAGGAGAGAGAGAGCAGTATGAGAGATACCATATCAGAGGGAGCCATTATAGGTCTGAGGATAGATCTGGCACTAGGGAGATTTCCAGAGATCTTCAAGGATGACACGAACTGACAATCTAGGCAATGGTGGAGAGGATAACCCTAAATGCCCTTTCCCTATAATGAGACTGATGACTACTTTTTATGCCATCCTAGAGCCCTCATCCAGTGGCTGATGGAAGCAGAGGCAGACATCCACAGCTATACACTGAACTGAACTCTGGAACTTAGTTGCAGAGAGGGAGGAATGAAGATCAAAGGGGTCGGTACCAGGCTGGTGAAGCCCACAGAATCAGCTGGACTGCACAAGGGGGAGCATGTGGACCCCGACCAGTCCAGGACTGATCCAGGCCCCTGAACATGGATGTCAATGAGGAGGCCTCTGCACTCTATGTGGCCCCTGGTAGTGGATCAGTATTTTCCCCTGGTGTAAGAAGGGACTTTGAGAGCCCATCCCACATGAAGGGATGCACTCTTGGCCTGGACACATGGGGGAGGGCCTAGGCCCGGCCCAGGATGATGTGGACTTTGGGGAGCCCCCATTGAGGGCCCTACCCTGCCTGGGGAGTAGAGGGGTGGATGGGGTCGGGGTAGGTTGGGAGTAGGAGGTAGGGGTGGGGGGTGGGAGGGAGAGGGAGAAGGGATTGACTTGTGAAGCAAGCTTGTTCCTAATTTGAACTAATAAAAAATTACAAAAAAGTTGTTCTTTTAATAAATTGATTTCTGGAAAAAATAAGAAGCAGAGAGACATAGAGAGACATACAGATACAAGGAGAGAGAAAGAAACAAAGATGGAGAGATAATGAAACACAGACTCAGGAAGACACAGAAAGGGGGAGAGAAAAATAGAGATTCAGGGAGATATGGAGAGAAAACCCAGAAATAGAGAAGACAAAGAGACAGGAAGACAGAGACATGGGAAAGAAATAGAGAGAGAGATAAGAAGAGCCAGAATTGGGAAGAGACTGGGATAGGGAGAGAGACACAGGTAGAGACAGTGAACTAGAGAAGAAAGACAGACACCCAGAGACAGAGTGACAAGAGACAAAAGGAAGAGAAACACAGAGGTTATGAGAGATGCCTGAAGATGCTCTCTCTCACCTGGAGAAGGGGACACAGACAGACAGCACCAAGAAAGACTGGGTGTGTGTGGCAAGATGGTAGTAGAGAGGCCTCTGATGGAACTGGCAGAGATAGAGGCAGATAGATGCAGACTCTGGAATTGGGGAGACAGACTGAGCAAAGAGTCCATTCCACTCGGGGAGAGACAGGGCCTGAGGCTGGGAGAGGCAGACGTGGCCAGAGGAGACAGACAGAGAGCCTCTGGGACAGGATCAGACAGCACTTGGATGAGCCAGTGACAAGCCAGGGAGGTGACAGGATGACTCAGTGTCCACCTCACAGTCCACAGGCTGGAGTCACAGAGCCTGTCTCCATGTGGCCAAGGCTAGCTCCCTGCCTGCCAAGCCTGTCTGTGGAGGGATTGGAGGGTGAGGCTGGGCTCAGGAAGGCCAGGATTTTTCCAATAGTGTGGCCAGTGACTGGGCTAAGGGGTCAATGTGCTCACTGTCCCTGTGACCCTGGGTGGACAGAACCTGAAGCACACCTCCAGCCTTTCCTCTCTCCCACTTTCCTGATGCTGTTGGGACTCGCCCTCGCCGGTCTCCACTGTGCCCTCTTGGTGGGTCACATTACCACAGAGGTGACAAGGGGGAAACACTGAGTTCAATGTCACTGTAGAGTCATGAGACCCCCAACCTCTGTGGCCAGCCCTGGGAGGGGTCTTCCATCCCAAGGGTGGCCCAGCCTGGCTAGGATGGGTGATACTGCAGCTGCAGGTCGGGGGGCGGGTCATTGTTGCTATTTCTGGGAAAAACCTCAGAAAGTGAGAAACATGTTTTTCTGTACAGAACAAACATCCATTTGCATGAGCCCTTGAGGGCTAAGTCTGCCCAGAATGACTAACCCGGCAGGTGTGAGGGTGGGGGGAGATGTTGGGAGTGGGACTGTGTCAGACGCTGGTGTCTGAGCCCTGAAACCCAAGAATGTAGCCCCTACTCCATGTGGGAGACCTACCCTTTGTCCACTAACTTGTCTCATGCCGGGCCATCATGGAGAGACCTGGCAGTCTCTAGGGAGGTCCCAACCTAAACATGAAGGGAAAGAGGGTTATGCCTCACCCAAGGTCAAAGGCACAGTGGCACATTGCCCCCTCAGCCCAGTCACTGGCCACCCCACTGGAAAAATCCTGGCCTTCCCGAGCCCAGCCCCAACCTCCCAGCGTCTGTTTGCCTACAACCATGAGGCTCCATCTCCCATCTCTCTGTATTTACCTGAGTCTACCAGTCCAACGCCCTGTCTTTTGCTCCTCCTGAATCCACATTCACCTCCCTCCCGAGCCATGTGTCTCCAGAACTATCATTTTTGTCACTCTCTTGCATCTTCTCTTCTGAAGGAGAGGCTGGAGTGAGCCCCCAAGGAGGAGCCTACTAGCCCCTGAAAGATGGAGAACTGCCGTGCATGTGAACATGCTTGCACACATGTGTGTAAGAAGCTCAAGAGTGTTGGGTGTGTCAGTCTGTGGGGGCAGAGACATCCTGCACCCTCTGTACTTAGGCATGGTTGCCCACTGAGGACAGTGGTGGATAGGGACAGCGCCTGTGTGAGCTGGAGAGTCATGGCAGTGACAAGGATGGCATGTCCCCTACAGAGCCCCAGTGGTTAGGATATTGGTTCAGCTGACACTGGATGTGTGGCCCCTGCTGGGACCGTGGGCAAGATCAGTGTGGGCTGGTCCTATGGATGGATAAAGGGCTTCAGCACGTGTCTCAGCCTGTCTCAACATGGAGGATCACTCCACTCTAAGCACTGTCTCTAAGCACATGCTCTGACACCAGTGCCCCGGCCCCAATCCTGGGCCCCCACCCACATCACAAGCCTTTCAGATGGGTCTTCCAGTGTGAGAGGACCATGGAAGGAGGTGCAGGAACACACACACACACACACACACACACACACACACACACACACACACACACACACACACACACACAGACACCTGACTGAGGGCAGATCTGTGTCTATGAAGTTCAGCCCAAATACCTTGACAAACAGGACCAAACCCTTCACCTCCTGAGACCCTGTGTCCCCTCAGCCCTGATCACCCCTTTCCCCAGCGTGGACACCGGGTGTTTTCTCCATAAGGCAGTCTACACACACCCAGGCTCAGTCAGAGCACAGTCCAGGCTCCACCATGTGGTCCCAAAGGCTCTTTCATGTCCTGTCTCACTGCCTTAGCCTGTCCTGTGCCCTGCCCAGCCAGCTGCTCCTGGGCAGGGATAGGAGGACCTGAAGCAGGACCCCTTCCCACATACTCCAGCCCTGCAGGTTCTAGCTCTGGGACCTCCTGGTGCCCATCAGTATCCCGGGGCCATGGCCTTGTGCATGTGCTGCTCACTGGCTGTCCTGAGGGCTGAGAGCCCAGTGCCACAGGGTGCGGCCCCCAAACACATCCCTTTCCTCTGCAGTGCCCGGGTCTAGAGTCTTAGGCGTCTCTGTGTGTCTCCCTGATATCCAGAGTCATGTCTGACACAGTGAATTACAGGAAACTTGGTGGAGGCTTGGTTGTGTGCCAAGAGCCTGGAGCAGTGCAGGAAGTGACCCGGGATGCTCAGTCCCTGCAGCAGCCATGCTTGCTTCTGAACAGAACTGGCCAGCACCTCTCAGCTGACATCTGCCGCCGTTTTCCACTCTCTTTAGGTCAGAGCCTTACCACACCAGGACCTGATGAAGCCTGTTCACCAGACAGTACCGAGCAGAGGCCAAGGCCTGCTCTCTGCCATCTATTCCTGAAGCATGACATGGGGTGCAGGGCCAGCAAGTGATGGGGACTATGGACCCTGAACTCATGCTGGTCACTAGGTCCCATGGGAAATGTCCAGGCTGAGCTACCCACAGTGTGCCACACTGAGCACACAGGTCTGGAGGGGAGGGAGTGGGTAGCTTGGTTTGAGGTCTGGAACAGGCAGGCAGGTGCTGTGTCTGTGTCTGCATGGACAGGGTGTTAGTGCTGTGGGTATGTGACTGAGGAGTGCTCACTCATGGCTCTGTGGGTGCACGGCCTTCACTGAGAGTGTGTGTGCCAGGGCCTTCACTTGAGTGCTGGGTGGGCCCCACTGCTGTGCCTGTGTCTCTCCTGTCTGTCTGTCTTGTCTGTCTGTCTGTCTGTCTGTCTGTCTTGTCTGTCTGTCTGTCTGTCCCTGCTTGCCTCTCCCTTCCTGTGTCTGTCTCTCTCATCTGCATCTGTCTCTTGTCTCCCCTGTCTCTGTATCTTTCCCCTCTAGTCTCTGTGTGTCTCTTTTCCTGTTGTGGCCTCATCCCCATCATGTCATCTTTGTCAAAGTCACTATCTGTGTCCTGGTCCCCATTTCTGTCTCTGCACAGAAATGCTCTGTCTTTCTGACTCAGTGTGTCTGTCTCCCTGTTCTCATGTCTCCCAAGGTCTCCTTTTGTCTGTCTCCTGTGTCCCTTTGTTCACAGACAGAGGTGTTTCTCCATATCTTAAGGTCCCCTGTCTCTCATCCTTTGCCCCATTGTTCCCATTTCTGTGTCTCAGTCTCTGCTGTCTCTGACAGCATCTCTGTCTCACTCAGTGTCTCTGTTGTCTCTTTCAGTGTCTCTCAGTCTCTGTCTCTGTCTCCCTCACCTCATCTCTGTTTCTGTGTCTCTCTCTCTAAGTGTCTCCGTGTGTCTTTCAGTGGCTCTGGGTTTCTGTCTTTCTAACTTTCTCAATACCTTTGTGTTCCCTTACTCTTCTGTCTTTGTCAGAGTCTTATGTCCCCTTTTGCTCTCTTTCTCAGTGTCTCTGTCTTTCTATATCTCTTAGTCCCTCTGTGTCCCCTTACTCTCTCTGTCATTTTCAGGATCTTTGTTTCACTTTTGCCATTTGTGTCCCTTTCTGGGCCTGGTTCCCTGTTCCTTCCAGGACCTCAGTTTCATCAGGTGTGTGATCAGAACCTACTATGTGTCCAGAGGACTGTCCCCATGGTCTGGATACAACTGTGTTCTGGGAAACATTGGTGGAGGCCATGTGCAGTGGGGACCCCGGCTGACTGTGGGGCCCAGTCTGGCAGGGACATACACTGTTCATTTTGCATCACCATGGCCCTGCTGGGCTGACTATTCCAAATGGATTCCAGTGAAGGACATGGAATTGTTTGAACTGGAGCCACAGATAGTTGTTAGCTGCAATGTGTGTACAAGAAATCAAGTTCAGGCCTCTGCAAGAGCAGCAAGTGCTCTCAACTTACTGAGCCATCTCTCCATCCCCTCGAGAGAAACTTCCTCAGCCAGATGCCTGGAAAGACTTATTTCAAACTCTGAAAGATTACACTACCGGGAAAAACAATTAAATTCAAGGAGAAATTAAAACTTTTAGCTGGGCAGTGGGGGCACAGGCCTTTAAGACCAGCACTCTGGAGACAGACGAAGGCAATCTCTATGAGTACAGGGCCAGCCTGGTCTACAGAGTGAGTTCCAGGACAGTCAGGGCAACACAGGGAAACCCTGTCTCAAAAGACAAAAAAACAAAAAACAAAAAACCTTTCGACAACAAAAATAGATTAAGGTGTTTGTAACACCAGCCAGTTCTACAGAGGACACTGGAAGAAAAAGAGAAGTACTTCAGACTGAAGAGAAAGAAACACACAAGGGGACACAGGCTGAATTGAGCGTAAGGAGGTGTGAGCATGGGGAAGTGCTGGTGTCACCAAAGTGAAGGGTACATGAAAAAGCTGCATTCGAGCTACAAACCTTCAACACAAGAAACATTTTAGTTAGAGGGGACAGTAGAACAGGCTGTTCTCAGTGTTAAAGATGTAAGTGGGGAATGGGTGTTGGGGGAGTGTGTAGAAGACAGGGTAAAGGCTGCCTTGGCCATAACTAGATGTGTGAAGAAGTCTTGTGGAGATTCACTACTGTGTAAGCTAACCAACATTTATAACGGAATCTTTTATAAGTATATGCCTAGGGAACAGTCTTGCCCTCAGAAGACATGATTTAGATGGGGTGTGGTGGCTGATGATTTTAGTGTTAGCACTTAGGAGGCAGAGGCAGAGGCAGAGGCAGAGGCAGAGGCAGAGGCAGAGGCAGAGGCAGAGGCAGAGGCAGAGGCAGAGGCAGAGGCAGAGGCAGAGGCAGAGGCAGAGGCAGAGGCAGAGGCAGAGGCAGAGGCAGAGGCAGGAGAATCTCCCTAAGATTGAAGTCAGCCTGGTTTACATAGGGAATTTAGGGACATGAAGGTCTACACAGAGATTCTACACAGAAGAAAGGCTTGTTTTGTTAAATGAAACATTGTTATCAGTCAGGGAGCCTATGAGGAGCTGAAAATGAAGCAGCCTGATGTCCTTGGTCTTGGTTGACCACCATAACTAGATAATAGCTTATTGCTGAAGATCCTTGTATTTTCGATGCAGATTAGAAAAATCCACCTGGACTGTGCAGGGACTCTCTCCCGCTGACTAGCTGTCACAGTATTGCAGCTGCCATGTCAGCTGTTGTAGACCTGGGATGGACTAGAGGCTTCAGGGCCAGTCTTGGCCTGTCCCAACATGGAGGAACACTGCAAGGCCATGTCCCTAGCTGTACTCTGAGTACTGTCTACACTGCACACATGTTCTGACACCAGTGTCCCTCCCTGTCCCCAATCCTGGGTCTCCACCCCACAGCACAAGCCTTTCAGATAGGTCTTCCAATTTGAGAGGACCATGGAATGAGGTGCTGGAAGACACAGCACACACACACACACACACACACACACACACACACACACACACACACACACACACACACATTGTCTGAGGGCAGGTGGGAGCCAGGCCTAGTTCTTAGATCCATGTCCATGAAGTTCACGCCCAGATACCTTGACAAATGTGGGCAAAGCCCCACCATCTCCTCAGACCCTGTCACCTGCCATCCCTACGTCCTGATGACCCTTTTCCTCATCTGGACTTTCATTGTCTTCTCTATGAGGCAGCTGCCAATACCCAGGCTCAAGACAGTACAGCCCAGGCTCCCATCATGTGATCCCTAAGGCTTTTCCATGGTCCTGTCTCACTGCCTTACCCTGTCCTGTGCCCCTGCCCAGACAGCTGCTCCTGGACCAGGGTAGGAGGAGCCCAAGCAGGACCCCTTCCCATGTACTGCAGCTCTCCAGGCCTGTGGTGCTATTTGCTCCCTGTCTTCTAGAGCTGCAGCCTGCTCACTGGCTGGGTAAGCTGTTCCTTGTGTGGGATCTCAGGGCCCCACAGACTGAGCCCTTCTGCCTTTGTCCTCCCTTCTTCATCCCCGGAGGCTGGGGTCTCTCTGGTGATGTTTCTTTCTAGGTTCTAACACTCTTCCTTCAGGCATGGTTACCAGGAACAAAGTAGAGGGCTGGGAAGCTACCTGTGACCTTGGGTAGAGAAGCAAGGTCAGGCCCCACAGGAGGAAAGTCCCTCAGCCACCATTTCCCTGTGCTCTGATCAGGTCTGGCCAGGAAAAGCTCCCCTGTGAGCTGATGTTGCCCACTCCTTGTGTTTGGGGCTCATCTGGACAAATCCTGATAGGAGCCCATCCCTTAGAACTCCCTGACTCAGTGTATGTTCCCGGCTTCAGTTGATCCTAAGCATGACATGGGGTGCAGGGCCAGCAAGTGATGTAGACTATGGACCCTGAGTTCATGTTGCTCACTAGGTCCCTTGGGAAATGTCCAGGCTGAGTGTCCCTCAGTGTGGCTCACTGAGCACACAGGCCTGGAGGGGAGGGAGTGGGCAGGTGCTGTCTGTGTCTGCATGGACAGGGTGTGAGTGTTGGGTATGTGACTGAGGAGTGCTCACCCATGGCTCTGTGGGTGCATGGCCTTCACTGAGAGTGTGTGTGCCAGCGTCTTCATCTGAGTGCTCGGTGTCCCCAGTGCTGTGCCTCTGCCTGTCCTGTCTTTGCCTCTTTGTCTCTTCTTACCTCTCCCCTCCTTGTGTGTCTCTCTCGTCTGCATCCGTCTCTCTTTCTCTTCCCGTCCTCATGTCTTTTCTTGCTAGTCGCTGTGTCTTTTCTTTCTTGTTGTGTCTCATCTCCATCTGAGTGTCTCTGTACTATGCCATTCTTTCTGGACTTCTTTGTCCCCGGTCTCCTTCCTGGTGTCTTACATTGTCTTTGTGTTGATATCAACCATGCCTTCCTCTAAGTTTCTCCATACTGTGTGAAATAGTGCCCTTTTTATTGTACTTTACCCTGAGAAAATTTCATTTTACAAATGGCTTTTGACTCCATTTTGAAAGTGGAGGATGACAGCACACCTTGGTGGGTATGTAATAACACCACCTGCCCAGCACCTTTCATAAGGCACAGACTGACACATAGTTTATCCCTAAATAAGGTGTCACCCTATAAATTTACCAAAGAGAGTTGAGACTGTGGGACACATGAGATCAATAAAATTATGTCTTGAAATCCAGTCCTGAGAACTTCCCATAAACATCCTCTGTAAAATGTGCCACACCCTCACCTGAATCCCATGAAGGTGAGGACACCCAACACTGTGATGACAATGACCATGAACAGGAGGACACCCAACACTGTGATGACAATGACCATGAACAGGAGGACACCTAACACTGTGATGACAATGGCCATGAAGAGAAAGACACCTAACACTGTGATGACAATGACCATGAGGATGAGGACACCTAACACTGTGATGGCAATGGCCCCACCACTCTGTCACTTGATCCCCTGGTCTATACATCAAGAGATCCAGATGCAGAGAACCCCACAGTGTCCTATAGGCTTCCTTTTGGCTTGGTCTCCGCTGTTTACATGGTTCGTTGTACCACATCTGTCTATTCATTAGTCTGTCTGGACTTCACCCTGTGCTTTGCCTGCATGGCCTCCAGGGTCTGGCAGATTGCTTCTGTTCTTGACTCGACCCCAAGGCTCAGTTCAGCTTTCATCCTACAGGTTGACCCCACAAAGTGTCTACACTGGGGTCTCTGGCAGACTTGTAGCCGAATTGGTTATCTAGTCTCACAGACAATTTCTTGTCATTCCACGCAGCCTTCTGCATTGTTAGCCTGAGTCCAGGGCACTGACCCCATCGTCTATAACCAACTGCAGTCTGGAAACATTCAGGGAGCCCACATGCAGTGAGGGAGCTGCCTGCCTGGCAGGGATGCGCACTTTCCCTCTGCATCACCAGGGCCCTGGTCATCTGGCTGCTCACCCTAGTTGTCTGTCAGAAGAGTCTGTGTGGCCTGGGGTGATTCTGGCTGACCTCTGGCTGGTCTTGGTCGACCTTAGCTGACACTGCTTGACTCTGTGTGATCCTGGGAAGACTATAACTGATCTTAACTTGGCTTGTTCTCATCCTGGTACAACATGGCCTTGCTAAGGCCTAACTGTGGATGACCCTGTCAGGTCTTGAGTGATGGGGGCTGGGCCTCCTCAGTCCCTGGCAGTGCTCCCTTGGCTCTAAGTCCTCATCCAGGCCCCAGGGCCACCTGGCCAGGTCTAGTGTACAGTGTGATTCTCAGAACAGTAGTTCTGGTTTGGGGCACCTGGGCTGAGCTGGGCTCATGATGACTCAGCTACCCTCAGTTCTCTGAGCTATTTTGAGTGTTTCAGCAGGTGATAGACAACAGAGACTTCAGAAGAAAGAAAAACAAGGGTTACAAACATGATCCTCCCTGCCCTCCCCCACACCGGGACTGCAAACCTCCTCCATGGTGCTGACCCCAGATCTCCAGACCCCAGACCAGAGGTTACAGCTCATCTGGCCTGGGCTTGTTTTGTTTCCATCCACTCCCTCTGATTCTGGGAAAGGCAGATGAGCAGGGTCACTGTCTCTCACTGGCAGCCCAATGTATGGACAGTGTTGAGGGACTCTGGAATCTTCCCTTGACCCTGAAGGGCTCTTCCTAATGAGTATGGGGCTTAAGATGGAAAAAGGACCTCTTGTTCAATGTCACTGTATCCTTGGGCCTCGGAGTAATGTTTGTGAGATGAGCCTGGGGTTCAGGACTGGTGTCTCTAAGCAGAAATTGGGGCTATAATCAGTATTAGATGTCAGTGCCACCTGCCTAAGTCAGTTCTCAAAGGTCAATATCAAGAGACAGTGTACAGGACCAGAGCTTAGTGATGTGTTCTAGTTTCCAATGTCCAGAACCAGGAACATGACTCAGTGACCAGAACCAGAAACCAGTGATCAGAATCAGGGTGAAGTTTTCTAATCCTCACCCTGGCGATCAGGATCCGAGGATACTGCTCAGGACAGGATCTCAGTGATGATTAACTATTGGTCAGAGATGATAACCTAGAGTCAGTGATGAGGACCAGAGCTCATTGATGAGGACCAGGGCTCAGTGATGAGGTCTGTAATGAAAACCAGGGCTGAATGATGAGGACCAGGGCTGAGTGATGAGTTTCAGGGTCCAGTGATGAGGATCAGGAACCAGTTACCGGGACTAAGACCCAGTGATCAGGACTAGATCTGGTGATAGAAATCCATGAGCACTGTTTAGGAACAGGATCTCATTGACCTGGCTTAGGGATTAGTGATCAGCACAGGACCCAGTGTCCAGTGTCAATGGCCAGTGATTAGGAACAGAGACCAGTGATCAGATTAGTTACTAATGATCAAGACTAGTGATCAGTGGCCAATAACGGGACTCAGTGATGAGGACCAGACCCAGTGATTAAGAGTAGGATTCAGTGATCTGGACCAGGGATCAGGATCAGGACCAAGAGTCATTGATCAGGACCAGGGATCAGTGATTAGAATGAGGGATTAGGACAAGCAATCAGTGTTCAGGGGTCATGATCATGGCTGGAGGTTATTGATCAGGACCAGGGTTCAGTTACCAAAATCAGGGTTTAGTGATCAGAGTTTGCAACCAGGACCAGGGTTTGGTGTTCAGTGTTCATACCTGGTGAAAAGTACCATGGCCAAGTGTTTAGAAATCAGACCCAACAATGATCTGGTATCAGATCTGAAGAGGCTACAAATAGGACCCCCTTGACGAAGCCAGGGTTAAGCACTTGGTTTGAGCCACACATATGTCCAAGGTATGTCTCAGACACTAGACCCATGGGCACCCTGTGTCTACCCTCCCCAACACCCCCACATTCTATGATGTAAGCATACCCTAGTCTGGGTATCACCATACATTCCCTGACCATCTCCCATCCTTTATTAATTTTTGTCTTTGAGAGCAAGAAATTGTACTTTTGCATCAGTTTATTGCTTAGGAAAATGTGTAAATGGGGGTGGGCAGTTGTCACATAGGTCTTAGCTCTGAAATGAAGGGTACCTTCTCTACACTTCATCCCTGCAAAGACAAGAGTGATCAGCCAGAGGAGATCCTGGAGTTGGACTATGTCATTCTGGCATTGGGCTATGTCATCTTGGCATTGGGCCATGTTATCCCAGAGTTGGACTGTGTCATCCCAGAATTGGACTGCGTCATCCTAGAGTTGGGCTGTGTCATCCCAGAGTTGGGCTGTGTCATCCCAGAGTTGGGCTGTGTCATCCCAGAGTTGGGCTGTGTCATCCCAGAGTTGGGCTGTGTCATCCCAGAGTTGGGCTGTGTCATCCCAGAGTTGGACTGTGTCATCCCAGAATTGGACTGTGTCATCCCACAGTTGGACTGTGTCATCCCAGAGTTGGACTGTGTCATCCCAGAATTGGACTGTGTCATCCCAGAGTTGGACTGTGTCATCCCAGAGTTGGATTGTGTCTTCACTTTTGCCACAGTCCCAGCACTGACTTGTTGAAATTTAGGTTAAATCCAGGGAGTGCTGTCATCTTTTTCCCCCTTTTCCTTAATGTCTGTGAAGGGTTAAAGGCCACATGTGGAGGGGACAGTTATATCCTGAATGTACCCCCAGACCCCCACCCCACAACCCATCATCTCCATGACTTCCACCTGTGGCTGGCTTCTGGTCAGTATTGGGGAATCTCTTTGCTGCCAAATGGGCCCCGCACAGTTGTGGCGGTGAGTGCTGTGCTGTAGAACAGGCTAAGCAGGAAAAGGGTGAGAAAGGTCACTGTGGTGGGCCACAGGCTGGCACCCGGCATCTCTTCCTCCAGCGTGTCCTGGGACTGGTCCAGTATCACACAAGGAAATGGCTCTTGACATTCTGTAAGACATAGATGACCTTTTAGACCCACACCCATGGGAATGCATCCCCAGGCCTAAGGCTTCCCTTTCCATGCCTCGTGCTTTGGGGATGTGATGGTGGGAATTCCTTATCTCTGGGCAGAGATTTACTCAGGGAGGATGAGGAGGCAGAGTCCCTGGTTAGGGGCTGGAATCTTTGCTGTTCTTGCGATGCCCCAAAGACCCATTTCTCTCAGGGGACTGTAATTAGAGAACTGACCTGCCAAGAGGGTCATTGCTGTCTTTGTGGCTTCAAGAAGAATTTGAACCCAAGGCCACTTGGGTCTTAGTTCTATCTAGATACTTAGCAATCTCTCACTAGGCCCCAGTTCTTAGACTGAAGATGGTCTGGGTACTGGGGCTGGACAAGATGGGACACCATCAAAAAGATACTCGGCAACACAATTTCTGGACCTGAGGTTGACATACCAAAGGCTGAACATGTGACCAGAGGACTCTGTTGCATTATTAAGAATTGTGACTTAAGCGCGAGCGTGCGGGGGTGGGGTGGGGGTGGTGGTGCCAATAGGCAGGTAAAGGCCTCCAGCTCAGATGACCATGCTGCCTTCAGGGTCCCAGTGCACAGAACTTTCATATTAAGTGGAAGTGGGAACTGTTTGCCACACGCTGATATGGACAACCACTCATCTTTCTGTCATTCTACTTATCCGTCCGTCCTTCCATCATTCCATCCATTCACCCTCCCACCCATCCTCTCTTCTGACCATCTACTCATTGTGATCCTTGTGCTTTTCTGCCTGTTCCCCTTTGTGGGTTCAGCCCTTCACCTATTGGTTCCTTTCTAGAATCCCCTGTTACAGGGCAGGGCTTGGCTGGAGTACTTTTCTGGCTTAGGTTTCCCAGGTTGGTCTGCTGTTCTTGCAATTCTCAGAGAACTAGACTCTCAAGGGGGAGAGTGTTGAGGGTGTGTATGGGCCTTTACTCCACTGCAGCTCTGAGAGCAGAGGGAAGTTGTTAGAAATTTGCTCCCTGGAGATGTTCTGAAGGCCTGTGAGACAGGAGCAGGGGCCCCACTGCCCTCTTGTGGGCATCCTGGTGCCAAGTATACCTGGTTGTAGAACTCTGTGTTCTGGGGAGGGGGCATGTAGAAGGGAGAGGTCTCTATGGCTTGCTCCTACCTCCTCCCCAGATTTGCCCCTACCCTGTTTGTGGCTTGATATACTTGGGCTCAGGGTGGGAAGGGAGATTTAAGTTAGAAAGGGCAGGTTGGGTGCAGGGGTCACCTGGGAGGAGCCCTATGGCCTTGTCCATGAGTTGTATGTAGTTCTCAGGATTGGGCCCGGGAATTCTACTGGGGGATTGGGAGGGGACTCCCCTTGCTTTCCAGAAGCTGGGTGTGGGGTGTGAACTTCCTCCTCCTGAAGGGTTTAGGTCTGTGTGAGTGTACAAATGTAAGTGTGTGTGTGTGTGTGTGTGTGTGTGTGTGCGCGCGCGCGCGCGCGCGCGCGTGCGCGCGCACACACACGTGTATGCCCATGTACACGTGTACAGAGTAGAGTGCTGCTGGGGCTGTCTGTGTCCATATCATATCTGTTTCCCATATGAGTCAGCAATTGCCCTGCTATACATGTCCCCATTCAGGGCTGTCCCACTGAGGGTGGGGGTTGGCATCATCTTTTTCAAAGTGCCCCTTGAGTTCAGCCCTTGGTTCCTTCATCATCACCTACTCTGACCCCCGGATGGTACCAGCCTTGATCTTGTACTCTCTTGCCTGTCTACCCTTTTCTTGCTAGAGCCAGAAGCTGCAATCCAATGCACAAACAGCCACGCCACCCACCCTTCAGAGTCTTCTGTGGCAAACCACTGCCCTTGGGACTCTCCCCTGAGCTCTTCCTGTCTTGGCTGAGTCTGCTCATCTCAGATTTCATCCCCAGCTTATCCTTTCCTCCAATTCACTGCACAGTCACAGGGCAGGCACACACACTCACAGGCACACACATACATTTCCACTAATATGAGCATATACAGACAGACACATGTACACTCATAGGTATACACAGGCACACATGTGCTCACAGGGACACAGGTATGCTAACACTTATACGCACACACATATTCACTCATAGCCGTATATGTACTATATACTCGTAGGCCCACACACGCTCACTCCCCCCTTGTCACACACAGGCACACACACAAAGGCACATGGAAACACATCCATAAACACTCACTGACACAGGCACACGCATACACATACACTGAGGCATAAAGGGTCTTCAAAGTCTCTGAGGCCACAGAGGCTCAGGTGGGCCCTGAGCCTCTCTCCCTGTGCCCTGACCCTCCCCAGTGTTCTATAGACCCTAAGGATGGTATGAGGGACAGGCACTGGATGGAAGTGCAGGGATACTTTGGATGAGCACAGAGTTTATTTAAGGAATAAGGGCAGGCAGGGTGGCTCAGTAGCAGACACCATCTCCCTCTGACATGATCACAGACACGTTGACTTGGGTGGGTTTACCCGACAGACGATCGATGGTCTTCTGGGTGAAGCTCAGGGGCAAAGCCTCGTGGCCAACCATGCAGGAGTAATTGTCACCCTGTTTCCAGGCTTCGGCTGACACACGCAGCACGCTTGTCACCGCATAGGTGGTGGCACCCTCGCCTGGCTCCTTCAGGGGTTCCCACACTAGGTAGTCGCCACTGGACAGCTCCTTGTTTCCATGCAGCCAACGCACCAGCACATCTTTAGGGTTGAATCCTCGTACTAGGCATGTCAGGGACACCAGCTCATTCAGGGCCAGCTCCTCCGACGGCGGCGGCAGCAGGTGGACCTGGGGTGGGAGGGCGTTCACTGGAAGGTAGAGAGAAGAGATGGCTCAGAGAAGGAGATCAATGGACCCCCCCTGCCCTTCCCTTCTGGGCAGTCCCTCAGATAGCCTCAGTTTCCCTCTGTGACACACGGGTGGGAGCAGTTGAGCATATGTGTTAGAGGGATGAGGCAGGCATGTAAGCATGGAATTTCATTCAATGTCCCAGGGTGCATCTAGGCCCACCTGTCTCTTTGGCAATTGTGGCAGTTAGGGTCTCAGACTCAGCGTGGTTAACTGTGCATGTGAAGGTCTCCCCCTTATTCCAGCGCTCAGCACAGCCAGGCAGGACACTAGACACACTGTAGCAGCCGCAGGAGTCTGGCACAGGCGGGTTCGTCACTGCATCCTTCCCAGTGGTGGGCTTCCAGGTGAAAGTGGTTCCCTCGGGTTTTCTCAGGCCACTTAGTGTACACGTGAGGCTGGCATCTTTGCCCAGGAGCAGGTCCTCAAGAGCTGGCCGTTGCAGGGACAGGCGAGGTTGGCAGTCTATGGGACAAGTACTTGGAAGAGGACCTGAAATGGAAGTCCTAGAAAGTCAGCACATTCCTCCTTTCTGCTTCTCTGTCCCCTTCTCTGGGCATCCTTGGGCCCCAGCTCACCCTGGTCTATCTGTCCCCCTCCATGGACTGGCCAGAAAAGCTGCTCTAGAGGCTTCCAAGGTTCCCTGATGGGGGGACATGGGTCCAGATACCAGGTTAGGGTAGGACTTAGCCCACCCGCAGATGACTCCCTCACCATTTTTTGAGCAGGGCACATCCACATCTTTGGCGGGGTTGGAGTCCTGTTGCACGGAGCATGTCACATTTTCTTCAGCTGGGCACTGGGAAGCTGGCAGTGTCAACTGGCTGCTCATGGTGAATGGGCCCCCAGAGGTCTGGGCAGGTGGGAAGTTTATGGTTGTCACATCCGCTCCACTCTTGCTCCAGGACACTTTCATAGTTCCAGATGGGAAGTAATCCTTTATCAGACAGCCAACCACCACTGGGTCCTTTGACATAGACCGTGGGAGGCTCAGTGGGTAGATGGTGGGACTTCTCGGGGACTCTGGAACATAGAACATGAGTGAGACAGTAGTCTTCACACTGTCCATCTTGAGACAGTTTCTGGGGAAAGGGCTATGCCTTTCTCTTCTTTACACTGGAGAACCCAGCCCAGTATCACATAGCTGCTGTGTCATGTGCCTGAAGTTGGAGCAGATCTGGCTTCAGAGATTCAGAACATGACCTCCAGGCAGTCTTTTGCAAGGACGGGGCCAAATGCCTCGAGCAGGACTTTGTACATACTACAAGTGCCTTTATAAACGTGATTACGCTACTGAGCAACCCAGTGCTCCAGATTTCTGAGCTCACTCCTGTTTGGGCAGTGGTCACAGCCAGGCTCTCAATCCCAGCGTTTGGAGGATCATAACTGGTGGGCCTGGGCATGGATGGATAACTGGAGATTGTAGCTCAGCCCCACAGGGTAGGAGTGGCCAGAGAGCAGCTGGCTTAAAGGTCCCCTGGGGAGGAGGAGGCCATTTTGTTTGTGTTTTCACCTCACACTTGCCTGGTCAGGGCTTCGGACCTGTCACTCACCACTCTACCACCCTACCCATCCACCTAACAAGCAGTAGACTCTCAAGACCAGACACCTAAATCTGAGCACTGCCTCAGCTGTGTAGGCGCTACCTACAGGTATGTTTGAATTTCCACCAGGCAATAGAGGACATGAGAAA
The DNA here is from genome assembly GCF_003668045.3 of Cricetulus griseus. Classification (NCBI taxonomy): domain Eukaryota; kingdom Metazoa; phylum Chordata; class Mammalia; order Rodentia; family Cricetidae; genus Cricetulus; species Cricetulus griseus. Next base: position 180,815,457 of record NC_048598.1, on the reverse strand, counting down.
TGAATACTGAGTTGCCCCCATTCATGTAAAACAAACAGAGCAAGCTCCACTCGTGAAACAAAGGGTGGTCTACATTTAGTCCAAAGTTTTTGAATTACCTCAGCACTGAGCTGAACAACCCAGCAAAGCTTAGACTAGAACTGTGAACAAGCCCAGCCAGCCTAACTTAGCTCAGCTCAGCTCAACCCAACCCAACCCAACCCAACCCAAGCCAGTTCAGCTCAACCCAACTCAGCCCAGCTCAGCCCGCCTAACTTATATTAGCTCATCTTACCCAGCCAAGCACAGTTTAGCCTGATCTCATCCTAGCTCTGCCCTTTCTGGCAGGCACAGGTAGCTCATCTAGACCAACTCACCCTAAGCAAGGTCAACTGAACCCAGATAAACCCAGTTTATCAAGATCAACCCAACAAGACCAACTCAGTTCAGCCCAGCTCAGCCTGTCTCATCCCATCCTAGCACAGCTCAGTTTATCCTAGGGCAGCAAGATCATCCAATCCATGCCAGCCTAACTCAGACCAGTTTAGCCCAGCTCAGCCTAACTCAGCTCACCCCAGCCCAACCCAGCCCAGCTCAGTTCAGTTCAGCAAGTCCATCCAGGCCTAGTTCAGTTCATCTCAACTCAGCCCACCTTAGGCCAGCTCAGACAGCACACCTAACCTAGCTCAGCCCAGCTAAGACTACCTAATGAAACTTAGCTCCATGCAACCCGGCCTATATCAGCCTAGCCTAGGTAAACTCAGTCTTGTTCAGCCCAGCCCAGTCTAGATTAGTTTAGCTACATCCAGCCTAGCCAGTCCAACTAGCCTAGCCTAGCTCAGTTTATGCTGGCCCAGACCATCTCAGCTAGCCCATTCTAGTCTAGCTCAGTCAGTTCAGCCTAGCTGACTTTAGCCTAACTCATCTCAATCCATTCCAGCCTAGCCAAGTGTACCCAGCTCAGCTCAGCTCACCTGACCATTCCAGCCTACCTCATCCAGTCCAACCTGGATCATACCAGCTTAGTTTATCCTGGCCCAGCCCAGCTCAGCTCATTCCAGCATAGCCCAGACAGCCCAGTTCAGCCCAGTCTAGATTCGTCCAGCTCTGCTCAGCTCATTTCAGTCTAGCTTATCCCAGCTCAATCCAGCTCAACCCAGCCCAGCTCACCCCAGCTCAGTTCAGCTCAGCTCAGCTCAATTCACCCCAGCTCAGCTCAGCTCACCCCAGCCCAGCTCACCCCAGCCCAGCTCACCCCAGCTCAGCTCACCCCAGCTCAGCTCACCCCAGCCCAGCTCACCCCAGCTCAGCTCAGCCCAGCTCAGCTCAGCTCAGCCCAGCTCACCCCAGCTCAGCTCAGCTCACCCCAGCCCAGCTCACCCCAGCTCAGCTCAGCTCACCCCAGCCCAGCTCACCCCAGCTCAGCTCAGCTCAGCCCCAGCTCAGCAGCTCACCCCAGCTCAGCTCAGCTCACCCCAGCTCCAGCTCACCCCAGCTCAGCTCAGCTCAGCTCCCAGCCCAGCTCACCCCAGCTCAGCTCAGCTCACCCCAGCCCAGCTCACCCCAGCTCAGCTCAGCTCACCCCAGCCCAGCTCACCCCAGCTCAGCTCAGCTCACCCCAGCCCAGCTCACCCCAGCTCAGCTCAGCTCAGCTCAATTCACTCCAGCTCAGCTCAGCTCACCCCAGCTCAGCTCACCCCAGCTCAGCTCACCCCAGCTCAGCTCACCCCAGCTCAGCTCACCCCAGCTTAGCTCACCCCAGCTCAGCTCAGCTCACCCCAGCTTAGCTCACCCCAGCTCAGCTCAGCTCATCCCAGTCCAGCTCACCCTAGCTCAGCTCAGCTCACCCCAGCCTAGCTCAGCTCATCCCAGCTCAGCTCAGCCCAGTTCACTCCAGCTCAGCTCACCCCAGCCCAGATCATTCCAGCTCAGCTCAGCTCATCCCAGCCCAGCTCACCCCAGCCCAGCTCACTCCAGCCCAGCCCAGCCCAGCTCACCCCAGCCCAGCTCACCCCAGCCCAGCCCAGCCCAGCTCGGCCCAGCTTAGTCCAGCTTAGATCAGCCCAGTTCATTTATCCCAGGTCAGCTACCCCAGTCCAGCCTGGCTTGGCTAACTCAGTCTATTTTACCCCAGCTCAGCATAGCTCAGACTAGCTCAGCCATCTAGTCCATTTCAGCGTAGCTCACCTCATCCCACCCCATCCTACCTATTCTACCCACCCCACCCATCCCACCCCATCCCATCCCATTCCATCCCGTGCCAGCCTAGCTCAGCACAATTCCAGCCTAGTTTGGTTAGTTTCGCCTAGTTTATCCCAGCTCAACACAACCCACCCAACCTAGCCTGTCCCATTTTAGATTGACGGTCTGGTCTAGTTCTCCCCCATCCAGTACAACTCATTCCATCCCATTCTATCCCAGCTCAGTCAGCCCAGCCCAGCCTAGTCCATTCCAGCCTAGCTCAGCCCAGGTCATTCCAGTCTAGTTTGGCCAGTCCAGTCTAGATTATACCAGCTCAGCCCACCCAGCCCAGCACAGCCAGTTTAGATTATAGTCTAGATTACAGTCTAGTTTATAGTCTAGATTATACCAGCTCAGCCCACCCAGCCCAGCACAGCCAGTTTAGCTCAATCCAGCCCATTACAGACCATTTTAGCCTTGGATAGTCAGCTCAGTTTTAGTTCATCCCACCCCACCCAACCCACCCCATCCATCCATCCCCACCCATCCCACCCACCCTCCACCCACACCCCATCCCACCCCACCCCATCCCAGCCCCCACCCACACCCCTGCCACCCTCCAGCCTCAGCCTTTTTAAAGCCCAGTCTAGTTCATTCCAGTCTAGTTCAGCAAGCCCATCCCAACCTATGTCCGTTCCGATCAATTCAGCCCAGCTAGGGCCGGTTCAACCTGCCCAGTCTAATCCAGCCCAGATAAGATCAGTTGGGTTTAGACCCCTCAAAGCTCAGCTCAGTCCATTCTAGACTAGCTCAGGCAGCCCAACTAAGCCTGCTATCTCCAATCTCACCCCAGAACAGCCCATCTCAGATTTGCTCAGCCTAGCCCAGTATAATTTAGGCCAGGCCAACATAGCTCATCCCATTTTAGTCCAATCCAACTCAGTTTATGCCAGCCCAGCTCAGCCCAACCCAGTCCAATCCAGTTTAGTGTAGCTCAACTTGATTCAGCTCAGCCCAGTGCAGCCCAGCCTAGCTCAGTCCAATCCAAACCAGTCTAGTCCATCTTAGTTTAACCTAGCTCTGCCCAGCTTAGCCCAGCCCAGTCCATTTCAGACCAGTCTATCTTAGCTCATCCCAGTCAACCAAGTCAGCCCACTCTGCCCCATCTTAATCAGCCCGGCTCAGCCCGGCTCAGCCCGGCTCAGTCCAGTTCAGACTAGCCCAGCCAGTTTAGCCCATTATAGTCTAACCCAGTCAGCCCAACCTGGCCTAACTTGTTCCAGCTCAGCTCAGACCAGCCTGCTTCATCTTGGCTAAGCCTAGCCCAGTTCAGCCCAGGTGACACTTGAGTCACCTCCACCCCTTGCTGTTGTCTGCTGATACTTGCCTCAGTCTAGCCTCTAAGTCTCCTGCTGTTGCTTCCCAGGAAGTTTGGTTTCCCAAGTTTTCTCTTTTTGGCATTGTAGCCGCTGGCACAGCCTTGTGCCTGTGTTCATGTCCTGTATTCCCCCAAACTCTTGCTCTTTGAATCTCTTCCTCCTCCTAATGCTTTGCTATGTTCTCAGGCCTGGCCTGGTTGAGACTCCTCAGTGCACCACTGAGAAGAGGAGTCCAGACCCTCCTGGGACCCACCTGCTTAAGGTTGTTGAGTGTCCTCCATAGGGGAACAGCCAGGTCTCCCATGGTCTCACACTGAAGGCCCATCCTCTTGGCTATAGGCCTATGGGAGAGAGCTTGGGACTGGGCAAGGCCTTGGCTAGAAGCTGTGTCCTCAGTGTCCCCTCTTCTCTTCATGTGGTTGCCTGTGGATGGGCCAGGCTAGGGGCTGAGGGGGCTGCATGACTGTGAGTCTGGCCCCTAGATGGGGTCCCTTACCCCACTTCCTGTTCCACCTCCACACTGTGGCCGCTTGCCTCCACGTCATGTCTGGCCTGTGGTCTGGCTGTGGTGGAGACAGGTGTGTCTGACCACACGGGCCTTGGTGGGGCCAGGACTCCACATATCTGCCTCCTGAGATGCAGGAAAGGGAATGAAATAAACATCTAGTTACTCAGACACTGAGGCAGAGATGGAGATGGAGATGGAGATGGAGACGGAGAGGAGAGGGGAGGCCCGAGAACATGTTGTCAGGGAGCCAAAGGAACAAGGTTTCTCCAAAGGGATCCCTAAGCCAATGAGGCTTCTGAGAAGACCTTTGAGGTCACAGGGTTGACATCAGCATGGAACAAGTGTCTGGAATGGCTCATCATGAGCTCTGGCTGCCCCCATGGCTAGTTCCTTGAGAAAGTAGATGCCCCAGGCTGAGGACCAACATGGAGGCCTGCAGGTCACAGTTCAGTGCTACCTCGGTTCATATCCCTTGCAGCCCTGGATCAGCCTCTTATTACATCTTTCCCAGGGTGGGTCTTTGCCCTACAGGGCCACTCAGAGATTGTCAGGGTAGGGTCCCATTCTTCACTTAGTCCTCTACACATCCTATTGTCCCCTTCCCACAATGTCTCCCTTTGTAGGCTGCCTCTGTCATTGTGCCCTGTTTATATCATAATGACTCTGGAGCCTCACAGGCAACAGGCAGTCTTTGCTCAGGAATAATGGCCCTTTCTGGGATGGGAGGTTGTAAGCCATCAGGTATGATGGGTCATGCCAGCAGTGATGGGTGCTGAGTTGGGGAAGTCAGTTTTTTCCTGGGGTCTTGAATAGATACTTCATGGGGTGGGGCTGCTGCATCAGACTTGGAGAAATGGAAGTCCCCTTAACTTTGAGGACAGTCAAGGGAGTTTTTGGGAGAGGTGGGGAAGCATGGTCCTGAGTCCCAGAGATCTGGGAGGACACAAAGTCCTGTCTCAAAGAGGCTCTGGATTAGTTCTGTCAATAGTCTAGGCATGACTTGGAGCCATCAGCAACGGGGGACATTGTGGCTGACTGTCTTAGTCATTTCTGTTGCTGTTACAGAATACCACAGGCCAAGAGGCTCAGTCAGTAAAGGTTCATCTCTTGGTTCAAAGTTGGAAGCAAGAAGCATGGGGCTGGTATGGTCAGTGTGTGGTAAAAGTGGCTTCCTCATCCACAGAGGTCAGTGAAGGTCATATGTCCTGCTATGAGGCTACTTACATGACCCAGTCACCTTCTTTTTAGTCTTAGGGTTTGCCAGCCCAAGTCACAAGACACCATGCTAACCGGGTGTTTCACGCCATCAAGGGCAAGAAGTATGTACATGGGGACATGGGATTCAGGTGTAGCTGTTGTCCCACAGAGACGCTTCCTGTGTGGGGTCACCCTGGCTGCATGTGGACTGCGGTGACAGCTCTTGTTAGGCAATTCCTTGTGGGTCTCCCACATGGTCCTGGTCATTGTTGGACACAGTGCTTCTGCTTTGGTTGCCATCTTTCAGTTGTCACGTTTTGATTTTGGAGGACTCGGGCACCGCTTCTCCCCAGGCCCCTCTTCTGTCTCTTATGACTCTTGTCACTGGGTTCAAGTCCACTAGGCTAGTCCTTGATGACTTTACCTTGAGATAGTTACTTTGGCCACAGTGTGAAGAATCATTCCCCAAAGGCCACACTTAGGGGTTCCAAGATGGGACTGTGTCTTTTGGGGACTTCCCAAACCCTCCATGGAGGCCTGATAAGGGAATAGAGAGAAGAAAGTGGCCTCTTGGTCCTAGGAGGTCATTCATGGTGTGAGGACTCTCCTTCTTTCCAGGTGGGATCTGCTGCCACACTGTGCCCTTTGCTGCCTGTACCCACTGTCCGTGGGGCCTCATGGCTTGGAGAGATGGTCACCACAAGTCACTGAGCTGTGCCTTTAGGGGAGGCCAATCTAGGAGCTGGTTGGGAAAGAGGGGTGGGGTGTGTACACCTCAGCTTAGAAGTGAGTAGGGTTTAGGAGACTCTGGAAGGAGGAGGGTGGGGGCCAGGCCTTGTCTTCGAAAGACAGTGTGTCTGATTATGAGCCTGAGCAGATATGTGTTTTAGAGTGGTGTGTATGTGCGTGTGTGCATTGTCTGCATGTGTGCATGCATGTGCGTGCATGTGTGTGTGTGTGCACACGTGTGTGTGCTCGTGCTCATGTATGTGTGTGCGTGTGTGTGCATGTGTGTGCGTGTGCATGTGAACACACACATGCAGTGCACTCACATGTGCCTGGCACCTGACTCTGGATGTATCTGAGTGGGCCTGTGAATCTGTGTGACTGTGTCTGACATACTTTTGAATGTGAAGGGCTGTGTGTTCCTCAGCGTGAATGCACATGTTAGTGTGAGCTGACCAGGGCTGGGGCTTGGGACACACCCTGAGCTGTGCCTCTCCTCCAGTTAGACCAGTCACTCTCCTAGTCCTGGCTCTTCTGCATCCAGTGGGAGTGGCCCTCTGTGTTTCACCACCCACGTCTTCCGTGGGTACCCTGAGATCTGTAGCAGCCCTACTCTGTGGCAGCGGGGATGGCAGCCTTATCTCCATCTTAGTTTTCCCAAAGTCCCTTGGTGCTGAATTTGGAACCCCAATGTGGACCTACTTGTGAGACCATCACCCCTTAACGATTTCAAGGGCCTTTGGCCAACTGACCCTCAAAACGATCTTAATAGTTCTCATGCCTTCAACCAGGGCCCAGCAGGGCCACACCCACCCTCACATCCTTCTTATTAGAAATGTTCTCATTATGGAAGCATTTTCTGCAAGTCATTGACTACTGACTTTCATTCCCATGGAGACTTCTTCCTTTTTATTGGTTCCTGAACCATCATTGCATATGAGAGAATCCTGTCTTTTGTAATGTGAGTTTATGTCCCAAGGATGGTAATACTAGGTTTGGATGGCTTTTGCACACCTGTGTGTCCTCACTCAGTTCCTCCAGGGTCAGGGACTGGCCTGTCTGCCTGCACTTAGTGGGTGGACAGATTGTGGTCTTGGAGAGTGACCTGTACCCAGGTTCCCATGGGGTCCAGCTCTGATTCCACCATTAGCCCCTCAGGCTTTGCCCTTCACTTCAGCTTAAGAAGCAGGAAGTGAGACCGGGCTGGAGGCCAGCAGGAGTGGTGGACTGGGTTTTGAAGAGGACCCCACAGGGGTGGCTGCTTGCTTCCTATGCTCCTCACCCTCTGGTCCTTGTCTGTGCCATCGGAACCCATCACCCCAACAGTGGCCTCAAAAATCTCCTCAAAGTGCTCTCAGGAATTATGGGGAAGAGCTTTACTAAGGAACCCAGAGATGGAGTAGGACCACTGGCTGAGGCTTGGAGTCAATGCAGCCTCAGGGCTAGGCTCTACTGAGGCCAGGGGAAACCTGTTCCTTTCAGTAGGACTCTGTCTAGCCCCGAGGTCTGAAGTGCTCTTTTCAGTTTTGTGACCTCATCCTGAATGCCTGTCTGTCTCCTGATTCTTCAGTTACAGAGCA